>NC_056743.1:650857966-650925466 GCF_019279795.1 Protopterus annectens
CATTAAGTAGTAGGAACTCAGAGAGAATTTACATATAATTCCACAAGGTACAGTACTCAGTCTAAACAATTATATTTCACAGGAACATGTACATTTAATTGAGAACTTTGACACACATCCGATAACTATTTCAAATCATGCACCAGTAATTGCTAAGATAAAAATGTATGGTAATGAAGTAAAGATGAGACACTGGCACTTATCCACCTAATTGTTAAAAAGAGAGGAATTTATGGAATGGGTAGTGGAAATTATTCTTGAGTTAATAGGGAAGATAGAAAGTATTTCATAAGTTGAAGCTAGTGAGTGGGATGAAATGAAAGTGGAGTTTAAAAATAGGGTATGACTAAAAGAAAAGGAGATCTGGTTAAGTAGTAGTAGACATTATTTTGAGGTTCTGACAAAGGTTAAATTATTACAGAATAAGGAGAATCTCATAGAACAAGAAGTATAATTGAAGAGTTCTAAAGAGAAAATAAGGGAGTACTTGGATAATTTGAATGAGTTTAGAAAGATTGCTGTTAAGCAACTGTTTTTTGACAATAGCTCCAGAGCACAAAAACTTTTGGCACAATGACTTAGGCAGCAGAAAGTAGAAAGAGTTGTTGTCAAATGCAGAGAGTCTGTAACAAGAAAAATAATCAGGTATTCTAGATATTTTGGAAATTTTGTGAAAATATGTATAAAGCAGAGAAGTCGGAAAATCAAGAAAAAGCACAAATGGAAATATATTTATTGAAGACTTACATATGCCAAGCTTAGCAGAAGATGAAGCTCAACAATTAGCAATTAAGACATGAGAAGAGATAAAAATGGTGATATATAAACAATCTGCAGGAAAGTCTCCAGGAATAGATGGTATAAGTTTGGAAGCTAGGAAGGAAGAACTTGATAAAGATCTATGAGGTTTTGTTTAACAGTATTTTAAAAGGAGAGGAGGCACCGACATCATGGAAAAAAAACAAGAACCAAACCAAACTGGAACTGGAAAAAAAGCTGTGGTGGCCGCAGTACTTGAACGCAGTAAAGACCCATCAGATCTAGCTTCATAAACCATGATTATAAAATGTTTATGAATATAATGGCTAAAATAATGGCAAAGATGATGACAAAATTGATAGATATGAATCAGTGTGGTTTTGTGGAAGCAAACATTTAATAACATTAATAGATCAATGATCCAGTGGAAGGCAGATTTTGAGAAAATGCTGCTGTTGCTGGTGTGTCTTGATACAAAGAAAGCATTTGACAGAGTAAGGTGGGATTTTATGAGTAGGGGAATGGAAGCATTTGCATTTTCTGATTCAAAAATAAAGTTAATTAGGATACATGAGGGATCAGAGGCAAAAATCAAAGTGTGAGGGTTTCTCTCTAATAAGTTGTGTCTGAAGAGAGGAACCAGGCAGGGTTATCCTCTTTCCCCTTTGCATTGCATTTAGAACCTTTAGCAAAGAAAATAAGGTACTCAGAAATTCAAGGATATATTTGGTACGGTGTTCAAGAAAAGTTGGCTTTATTTACAGGTGATATTATTTTTACCAGATGGAACTAGAAACAGAGGTCTCAGTGTTATGGAACATTATGAGACAGTTCCAAGTCTTTTTTGGGATATAAAATTAAAGAAGATAATTGGCTATAAACTAGGTATCTGCATATGAATTGGTTCAGCAATACCCATATATATGGGGACATGAAAAAATGAAGTATTCAGGAGTATGGATTTAAAATGGAATCTGATGTTGTCATTTTCATTTATTCCTGAACTGATGAGTCTCCGACTTGCCACTTCTTCCAGATCCTCAGATCCAACTCTTGAGCTGTCCCAAGAGGAGTCAGTGTTGCTGGAGGCTTTTGGGTTGGCCCAGCTACGTCTTGGGTGACCTCCCTGGCTGATGAACTTATAGACCTCATCTCATGCCATGCTTGGAAGGAACCAGATACTGTGGAGCCCATTGCCACACATCCAGAAAAATTTAGGGGATTCCAGTAGATGTCATGGTTGTGGACGCAGCCACTAAGAGAGAGTCTGCAGAGCAGAAGCTTGCCTGTTCATCCCCGTAACAGGGAGTCTAGGGCTTTGGACAGATTCAGTAAGCTTGTATATACTTCAGTGACCTTTTGCTCTGCGGTTGTTGAGTTACTTGGCACACTTCATGAGATTGCAAAGAGATTTGACTAAAGAACTCTCTAAATCTCTTTCTGGGACCATGCCTGTGGAGGACCAAAATAGAGTTTCTCCACAAGTGGCCACCCTTCAGTCAATAACTAATGCATACATGAGGTTTATATCCCATGCTACAGAGAGTATCTCGTGGGTTGCCAGTTCAGGCAGAGCCATTTGAGCCTTTAGGAGACATGCCTGGATGCACCTATGCAATTTTGTGGAACACTTCATGTCTTCATTCTTCAATGATCCCTTTGATGGAGCTTCCATATTTGGCTCAAAGGTGAAAGAAAAGCTCTCCAGAAGTGTGAAAGAGGGAAATACCTTGTCTGCCATGGAGATCCTTTTTTCTACTTCTCAAAGGCCAAGGTGCCAAAGTCATGGTCTTAATGCAAAAAATGCATTATCATCTCTTTTGGCAAGGGTGATGTTCCTGCAAACTACCACATCAATAGCAATACCCTAAGCACACAGGTTGACAGCTACCTTAACTTTGATCACCATGTCTCCACAGTGGTAAGAAGGGCATTTTATACTGCTCATCTCATAAGTAAGGGCATTGCCTCCAGAAAAAAGAGGTTAAAACTCCCCTGTACTCTTCCCTCATCAGGCCAATAACAGAGAACAATGCTCCCTTTGGTATGTTCCTTTCCAAACACCTGCAGCAATTGGAGAGACCATGCAGGTTCCTTACGAAGAAAATTCAGGGTCTTCAAGATCTGTCTTATGTGGACAGACTGAAATCATTGTCACTTTACTCTGTGTCATACAGACTGCTCAGAGGTGACCTGTGCATTGCATATAGAGCAATCTCTGACCCATCTTGGATGGAAATGCTACACATTCTCAAGTCAAATGGCACATTGGTCACTCACTCAAAGGACCTTAACCTGGTATGTGACATTAACAGAACTTGCTGGAGAGACAGATGTCTCTCACAGAGGTTACCCAACTCATTGGCCCTGTTTAAGTGCAATTTGGACAAATGGATGTGTAACTGGAAATTCACCCTGGGGGTTCCACCTGTGCCCCCTATGACAGGGGTAATAGGTGCTGATTTTAGTGTCTGCTTGAAGCAGATGCCCTTTGGAACATGGGTTGAACTTGGCTAGGCTTGTAAGGACCCTGGGGCTGTTAGCCTAGTAACCTCCTATGATCCTAATTGTAAGGACCCTGGGGCTGTTAGCCTAGTAACCTCCTATGATCCTATGGAAATATTGGACTTTCTTGGAATTTGTTAAACTTGTAGGAGACTTTAAAGCATATACCCTACTTCATGTCTTTAACATTTGGAGAATAAAATCAGTAACTTGAAAACTGACAAATGTGGGATTATAAATCAATAATTATGTTTGTGAAACAGGACAGAACAAGATGACATGGAAATATTGGACTTTTTTGGACTTTGTTAAACTTTTAGGGAACTCTAAAGCATATGCCCTACTTCAGGTCATTAATGTTCAGAAAACACTCAGGTTGGAGAGGGGAAGAGGAGGGAGAAAGTTAACTGTTAGTAAAATGAAGTAAAACAAGATTTTATTAATACTACTGTTTAATGGTGCGTGTTTTAAAGTAAAGATTTTTCAGTTATTTTAAGTGTAACGGGGATACTAATGTAAATAGGTGCTCCTTGTTTTTTTTTCTTTTTTTCTCCCTTGTTCTCTTTCTCCTTGTTCAGTTTTAAGAAGTGTAGACACTACAATGTTAAAAAAAAAACTAGTTAAAAGCGCATGACCAAAGAAAATTGGTGTGTTTTTTCTCAGTCTTGCATAGGGGAATGATTGGGTTAAGGCCAATAGCTTTATGTAGTAACAAGTTTTAAGAGGAAGCAAGTAAATGATAAAGAATATTGAATATTATAAGGCTTTTTTCTAGTAAACAGTTTTGTATATTTGGTTCTCGTGTCTCTAGCAGACAACTTGATAAGGAGAAATGGCTTGCAGAAAATGTTCCTGAAAGCATTCAGGTGTTTTCCCAGCTATGAGAGGTATAAGGATAAGATAAAACCAGACAGCACTTACTAGAACCATAGGCTCTACCATGCATCTTTGCATGGATAATCTTTCTTTTAGTTTAGCTTGAGTCTGTGTGTGTCAGTTTGGAACAATTATACCTATCAGGAGGGTAAAACTTCAATATTTGAGGATGTATATTGTTTTGTGTGTTATTATTAAGTTAATAGATTTAAGGGGGTATTTGTTGTGTGTGTGTATATTTTTGTTTGAGGGTTTTTAATAAAACAAAAAGGTTTGCAAGATGTGACATAGGCTGAAATGGAGATGTCATGAAACAGTTGTATAAAAGATTAACTTACCAAACAGTGCAGGCATGTAACACAAAAGCTGGAACTAGACATTTAACAAACTAGTGGTTATACATAAAAGGTGGGAATAATAATCCCTCAGGAATATGATTCTTTCTGTAATGTCTTAAGCGTTAATGGTCTCACAGAAAAGAAAGAGTAGTAAAGTATATTCAAAATGTAAAGTGCAAATAGCTTTGCTACAGGAGAAGCACTTTGAAAGAACTGAGCATGTGAATTTGATAAAGAAAAGTTTTCAGGATGATTATTCATTTGAATACCTGGTAAAGGAACAAGGGAGTACTTATATTAATTGCAAGAGGAGCTCCAATATTAACAGAAGAGGATAAAAAAAGACAATGGTAGATTTCTAGTACTAAGGGCTGCTGGCAAGGGAGGAGGATTACACTGGCATATATTTATAATCCACCAAAAGCTGCTATAATGGAGCTTAAGAAAATTCTGGGAGAAATAATCAGCTTTTAGAAAGGAATATTACTTACATGTGGGGACTGGAATTTGATTTGCAGCAGTGAAGATGTGTCTGGGGACCCAGAAGGGAAAATATAACAAAGGAGGGTAGATTTTTATAGAAATATATGAAAATATTTTGCATGGAAAATGTAAATTCAGTACTAGGATTTCAGAGTGAATTAACATACTATTCGCCAAGACACAAAAACTGAGCTAGGCTAGACAGAATTCACATTTCACAGGAACGTGTGCATTTAATTGAACGTCTTGATACACAGCCAATAACTATTTCAGATCATGCCTCAATAATAACTAAAATAAAAACACAGGGTAATGAAATAAAAATGAGACATTGATGCTTTCCCACCTTTCTTTTGAAAAGAAAGGAATTTGAGGAATTGGTAGTGGAAAAGATAGAAATTTCTCCTGAAAATATAGCTAGAGAGTGGGATAAAATTAAAGTGGAATTTAAAAATAGGGTGAAAATAAAAGAGAGAGAAATATGGTTAAGAAGTCACAAGAATTATTTAGAGGGATTGACAAATGTTAAAGTATTGGAAAATAGGGGAATCTCACAGAACAGAAAGATGAGCAACTACAGAATGCTAAACAGAAGAAAATGGGATTACCTTGATAATATGCATGAGTTTAGAAAGACTGCTGTTAAGCAACTGTAATAACTCTAGAGCACAAAAACTTTTAGTGGAGTGACTCAGGCAATAGAAAATCAAAAGGGCTTTCACCAAGCTTAAGGAGCCTCTAACAAGGAAGATAACAAGGGATCCTATAGAAGTATTAGAATTATTTTAGAAATTCTATAAAAGTCTGTACAAAGCAGAGACATATGGGAATGAAGAAACAGTATAAATGGAAATGTTTATGGAATAATTAAATATGTCAAGGTTAGAGGTAGAGGAGGCTCAATTACTAACAGCTTGGATAGGAGGAGATGAGATAAAAGTGGTAATGTATAACAAATCTACATGAAAGTCCCCAGGAATAAAAGGTATTCCTCTGGACATTTGGAAGCTAGGAGGGAAAAAACTGATAAAGATCTGGAAGGTTTTGTTTAACAGTATTTTAAGAGGAGGAGGAGGAGAAATACCACATCCTGGAAGAAGGCAATATTAGCTGTAATACCTGTAGAGGGTAATGATCCATCAAATCCAGCTTCATATAAGCCCATTTCTGAAAATACTGCAACTTTTGTCTACTCTCTACCCATCTCTACTTACATATCTATTATCAGTTACTTTAATACTTACCATCTACCTCATATCAATGTACCTGCTTACCTGTAACTCATATAATTTGTCTCTACTTGTATTAAGTATAATATTTACATCACTGTATGTATCTGTTACTTTTCAAGGTTTTTGTTATCTGTACAAAGATTGTAACTTTTCAACTTTTTATCTGTATAAAGATTATACTTTATATTATATGTATAAAAATTTTACTTATTTATTGTAATTGTAGCTTTTCTTCCCAGGCCTCCTCTAAAACCATGTTCTTTCTGACCCAATTGGAGATTCCCAGTAAACAAATGCCAAATAAATAAATTTCAATACTAAATCATGATTATAAAGTGTTTATGTCTTTAATGGCTAAAAGAATGGCAAAAGTGATGCCAAAATTGATAGATATGGGTCACTGTGGTTTTATGGAGAGGAGGCAAACATTTGACAACATTGACATAACATTGATGATCCAGAGGGAAGTAGAATGTGAGAAAATGTCACTGTTTTTGGTGGGTCTTGATGCAGAGTAAAAATTTGACAGAGTAAGCTGGGACCTTATAGCACAACAATGGAAGCATTTGCATTCCCTTATAAAATTATAAGCCTGATTCGGAGGATATATGATGGATTGGAGGTGAAAAATTAAAGTGGGCAGGGTCCTCTCTGATAATCCCTGCTTGAGCAGAGGAACCAGGCAGGGGTGCCCTCTCTCCCCTTTGTTATTTCCATTATAGTTAGAACCATTGGCAAAGAAAATAAGGGATTGAGAAATTCAAGGATATAATTGGTATGTTAGTCACGAAACACTGGCTGTATTTGTAGATGCCATTATTTTATACCTGTTAAAACCAGAGAGAGACATTACAGTGCTGTGGAACATAGAGGCAATTTGAAACCTTTTTGGGATACAAAATTAATGAAGCTAAAACAAAAGCAGTAGCGGTAAATTATGTACCCACATATGAATTGTTTCAGCAATATCCATATGCATGTGGACATGATAAAATGAAGTATTTAGGAGTATGGATTAAAATTATACTGTTGCGGCAGCTAAGGATATGTGGGAAGAGACTAAAGAAAAGATAATAAAAAAAACTGAGGAAATGAAAGCTCTTTTATATGGAGATCGATAGTAGGGTACAAGCAGTTAAAATGTTTTAGTCCCTTTAATGTTATACACAGGTCAGGCATATTTTTATCAACCAGAGGAGAATTGTGGATAGGAATTAATAAAGAGCTGAAGGATTTAATCTGGGAGGGGAAGACAGAAAGAGTCAAGTGGGATAAGTTTATTCTGCCAATAGAAATGGAGGATTGGGATAACCCAAGTTGAAGGGGTATTTCAGAGTGACACATTTAAGGCTCCTATACATGGCACAAGCAGAAAACTATAATTCAAAGTGAAAAAGATGATGATGAAACAGGGGAAGCTCAAGAAACAAGGAGAAACTGGGATTTTGGATGCAGACCTTTAAGGAGAACAACAATAATCATACAGAATATTATATTCATGAAGTAGCAGAAAGTATTCTAGGAATTAAGCCAACATGGAAATGGAGGAAGATCCTGCTGATAGGAATGACTGCAATTATGGATACAGATAATAGGCAAGAGGGGGCTGGAATATATTGGAGAAAGCTGGCAAAGGAACCAAGGCATTGGGAGCAAATAGCTAGACATGAAAAGGTAATAGAATGGGAAGACACCAATATCTTATTTAGACTGTAGGTTAGAGCTTGCCTTCCCTAGCAAGGATGGATATCAGAGTATAGACAAAGATAAAGCACTGTTAGAGTTTTTAGTACAATCTAGCACAGAAGTTGCCATTAAGAAAGAAATCATTAGTAGAGCATATACAATATTGAATGAGAACTATAAGAATCAATCAAAGGAGGGCAGAAAGGATTGGGAAGACAGACTGGATAAGCAGTTCACAAAGAAACAACAGGAGCTATATGTATGTCACCGAAATATGCAGCAAAATCTAGGAGATTTAGGATCTTTACTTGGAAGTGTTTACATAGGTATTTTTATACCCCATGTAGACTCCAAAGAATTTTTCTGCAAATGTTGGAGGTGTGATGGGGAAGAAAGGGGTAACCGGGAACATATTTTCTGGGAGTGTAATGAGTTGTCAGACTTTAAAGATTCCCTGCAGACTTGCCCTGTCAGAGATGCTGGATGAGCAAATTGGAGTAACTAGGGAAATGATTTTTTTAACTATGATACCGAATTTTAATTGCCTAGACAAAGTAAGGCCTTGCTGAGTCTAATTATGATGGCTGCCAAAACAGCAATTACTAGAAAATGAAAATCAAAGTCTAAACTATCTTTATTAGAATTAGCAAAGATAGTAATTGAGATAAAACAACTGGAACTGGGATCTTTAGAAAAGGGGAGGAGAAAATTACATAGGAAAAAAATGGAAATGTGGGATCAGTTCATGCAGGAGAGGAACAAGGTTTAAAAGAAGGCAGGATTTGAATGAGCTTTGTAATGATTGACTGACAATGACTGGATATATTAAAAGTGATGTGTAATGTTTGCAGCAACAATTGTGTTAGCATGGTTTGTAATGTATAATGTTTGCAACTGAGACTGTATCACACTGGTTTATTTTCATTTATATAAATTTAAGATTGCCCATGTCATACATGACAATTTAATAAAGATGTTTCTTGTTTAAATAAAAAAAAAGTGGGGGAGCCAGGTCATGCCCCCTTTGCAGACTAGAAACAATTTAACAAGACGGTAACCCAACCTTCACAGCTATGTTTAAAAAGTAGCGTGCAGGCGCAACTCAAATAAGGCAAATAGAATTCTCTCCAGTGATGAAAGATTTAATAAAAACTCATAACACCAACAAGAGCATCACAAAATAAAATCCAGTGTGTTAAGTGCTTTCATCTGCATATCGCAGACTTCTTCAGAACAGCTGATTTGAACTCATTACCATACATTTAAAAACTTTTTGGCGCTATTCTAGTCATTTAAAGTGTTTCTGGAGTTGTTTTTGGTTCTTTACATCTACCCTTTGCAGACTAGGCATGGTTGGGTTATATCTTCATAGCAGAGTCTCACTCTACAGGCATCCTACATTCCTTCAGAGAAACATTGTGTGGCATACAAGCTGAGCAGGACAAAGGCAGACCCTCATGAATGTTTGTGAAGACTGGTAGAGATGGGTGAAGGCTGCCAGCCTAGCCAGACAGAATTTTGCACATAATTCTGTCATTTGTAAATATGAATGTTGAACTACAGACTTGTTTTATTAAATGAAAGAATCCTGTGAAATGTTGAAATGTAACAACATTGCCCTCTGCTGTAAAGAAAGCTAAGTCAAGCATTTCTTGTCTGTCCTTTGAAATTAAAATTATTTCATGGCTGTCTTTGATGTTTACAATTTGGCTACAGCCGGGCTAGATGAAGACTTCCTGCCTTTTGTTTTAAGGCTAAAGTTAATGACCAGAATTTACATGTGGAATGTCCTTTATTACCCTGGTTTTTGCCTAGGTGTAAAAAAATGTAAATGCAGTTTCTGTCAGCCTGGGAACCCCAGGAAGGTGTAAAAGAATGATGTAATATTTATCAGAACTGCAATTTCAATTTAAACAGAGAGAACCAGAAGGCATTAAGCATTTTTTATCCTGACTATCCAACTAAGCACTGCCTTTGCTCACTATGGGTAGGATTCATGATCGCTTGCATGATGTCTAAGAGTAGTGTAAGACTCCATGCAGCCATCGCTATCCAGGAACAGCCTGTATTTGCATGTAAGAGAGCACCTAAAACGGCTCTTACACGGACAGGGCATGGATATGCTAATTACCTCACTTGCAGCCAAAAGGCATGCAAATGAGGTAAGTTAGTGATCCAGGAAGCAGAAACCTGCCCGTGTAAGAGCCGTGTTATCTGCAGAAATGTACTCAGTTGACAACTGAGTACCGTTCTGCAAATAACACAATGGAGCCTTGTCAGCTCCAAATAAAGGTTGCATATGTTCCAGGCAGCATGCCAATGGCCAAATATGTGGCCACTGGCAATGTACCCCAATGCAAAAATGAAATAAAAATGTTCGCCGATGTTTAAACGTAGTGCAGCACCACGCAAACGGGCTGCTCTATGAAAAACAGAAAAATAAAAATTTAAAACCCACAAACATGGGTTTTATGCAAAGCATGAACGTACAATGTAAGGGAATAGCAGGCTGAAAACAACATGGCCACCGAGTAGGGGTTGCTAAGGGGGGAAGCTGAGTGTAAGACATGTAACTAAGCATTAGTAGGCAATCCTATGTAAATGAGTGGTAGGATAGTGATGGTGTGGATAGTCACATAGCAAATGAGCACATTCCCTGGAATGTAGGAGTAGGATAAGGGGGAGAAACAGAGTAGGAGATAGGTGACATCACAGGGGGGTATGAATGAAAGAAATGAAGCTCATTGGAGCACAGTGGCATGTGAAAGATGTCAGTCACACATCATGGAAAGAGGAGTGTCAACAAGTAGGCATGGGAAAGCCATGAAATGGAAGGTGTACACTATGGATAACACCAAAGTTTCTTGCTGGGCATGCATGCGCACGTGTGTGCGCTGGGAGGCACGAGTAAGATAGAGTGCACGCGTGTAAGCGCGTTTAAGCTGGAGTAAGCATGTGGGAGTCTGTTTAAAGATCTGTAAGCTTGTTTGCGCTGGTGCGCGCATGGTTTAACCCGAATAAGCAGATTGTAGTCCATCTAAGCATATGTGTGCGCATGTTAGCCGCTGTGAGCGTGTTTGCACTTGTATGCTCGTTGCTCCCCCCTGAGGAAACAGAAAGGAAAAAGGAAGCAGAAGAAATAGTAGGAAGCTAGCAGGGAATACTGGCAGAGCTAGCAGGTGAAAACAATCAGAAGCAGGCAATTACACAGGCAGAACAGTAGCCCAGCCCAGCACTTAAAACTCTGCAAACAGTGCAGTATGTTTCTCTCAAGAGACACTGCAGCAGAGGAGTAAGCTATTAGAAGTGAAAACTGAAAAAGCTTCACTCAGACCAAAAATGCTAGGGGCTGCCATAGCTGTTATAAGGAGACATATGCAACATGCTGAGGGTGGTGACTATGCAAATGCTGCTGGACAACCCACAGTGAGGAGACGGAGAAGAGTGTACAGGCCCAGGGTCACCTACCAGGGGTTACATGAGCTGGAGATAGTGGAGCGCTATAGAGTGGACAGAGACCTCCTACAGCAAAGTGTTGAGCTGTGCAGGACATGCCTCACACACAGAACCAACGAGGGGAACTCATCCCAGTGGAAACCAAGGTATGTGTTGGCCTAAGAATACTAGCAACTGGTACCTTCCAGAGACCAACTGGTGATATGATGGGGATATCACAGGCATCAGCATCCAGGGTACTGCACCAGTTCCTGGATGCCATGTCAGCACATGCCGGTGATCATGTATATTTCCCCAATTCCCGTGAGGCATTGGCCAGCAATATGCGTCTCTTCCAGCAAATAGCGGAATACCCTGAGGTAGTGGGTGCAATAGACTGCACATACGCATCAAAGCACCAGCTGGTGAGCGGGGTAGGGCCTACATTAACCGCAAGGGCTTCCCCTCCATCAACTGCCAGGTCGTGTGTGATGCCCAGGGCATAATAATGAATGTGTGTGCTGGCTGCCCTGGAAGCTACCATGATTCCCATATCTGGCATTTGATGCAGCTGTACCAGACATTTGCCAATGGGGACATCCTACATGGTCACTTAGTGGGGGATGCTGGCTACGCAGTGGAGCTGTGGCTGATGACACCCATCAGAAATCCACACACACCTGAACAAGAACGCCATAATGAGGCACATGCACAAACACGAAATGTAATCGAGCGTGTGTTTGGGTTGCTCAAGTCATGGTTCCGGTGCCTGGACACATCTGGTGGAGCCTTGCAGTACTCACCAACTACATGTACCCAAACTGTCATGGTATGTGCTATGCTACATAATATGATTCTGTGAAAACAGCTGCAGCAGGACCAGCATAGGGCTGGGCCAAACAGCCCCCCACCATTGCCAAGGCCATCACAGGCAGAGCGTGACTCGGAGGAGGAACAACCTGAGCCTGCCCCAGTAGGCAGAAGGAGGCATGCCCAGTATGCTTTGGCCTTGGCAAGGAGCCAATGCATAGCACATACACTGGCTCAGTAGGAACCCTGGAAATGATACCTCTCTCTGACTCACACATATAGTAAAAGGGATCCCTAAGTTGACACAACCTGCTTTCAAACATGTACAGGGAGTATAGTATGTGCATCCAACATAGACAGCCCTGCAGCACCACCTGAGGCATGATTGCCATGTGTTAAGCAATGTAACACCATGTAGTATATGCAAACTTGATGACCCTGACTAACATCCTACCCTCACCAAGCATGATGCCACAATATGAAGACAAGATGATCAATTACAATAATTGGCTTAAGTATTGCTTTTAGTCAAAGAGGATACAATGCCTGTCAGCCTGGGATGACATGCTGAGCAAGACACGATGCTCCACCTGCTACGGATGGCTTGCATCTATCACCCCTGGCCTTTTGGATACTGGCAAAGGCTGTTGTCACTCCCACCGTGCCTTGAATAGGTAAGGCTCAAAACACAAACCCACCTCCATAGGTCTCACAAGGGATAAGAACCTAGAAGTAATGCTACCCAATGCCAGAAGTCTAAACTGCAAGATGCATGCAGTCCAACCTCTCCTCAGCATGGAGAATGTTGATATCTGTTATGTAACAGAAACCTGGGTCAAGGCTCACAAGAGCACCCTAACACTTCCAGGTTACACCTCATACCATGCTTTACAGCCCCAAAACATGGAACAAACTACAAAAGGAGGGTGACTATCAATAATTGTCAAGGATAACCACACCCCCAGGTTGGTGCCACAGCAAGAAGCAGCATGGACTATCTACGGGCAAGTAACAGTGGCTAAAACTGCCTCCCAGTTAGTAGCCTGCTACAGACCACCCTCCTAACTCCAGGAACCGCACTTGGCCTACTTCAGAACACATGAAAATATCAAGGTCTCTCCAAACAACATTATATTGGGCGACTGAAAATACTCAAACATAGACTGGGAGCATTATTCTAGCTCCAACACCCTAGGCCAAAGGTTCCTAGAATTCATAAACCAAAATGCTATGGAACAACTTACCACTCCCACAAGAGGGATAAGCATACTGGATGTGATAATCAGCAACATGGGTACTCTATGCCCAAGATGAGAAGTGTATCCCTCACTGGTAAGATCAGACCATAGAGTAATCTCACTGGATATTCACATCCTGACCCCAGTCCTTGGGCAGAAAACCACAGTGAAAAACATGTGTAAAGCAAATGTTGCACTCCTCCAAACTGAGGTGGAATCCATTAAAGGCCTTGTGCCTGTGGAAAATATGGGCCAGACCTCAGAACCCTTTATAAATGCATTCTATGAACACATTCAGGAATGCATGGATTATGCAATCCCAAATAAAACCAAGACCCAATCCCATACATGAAGGCATCTGGCCTGGTGGACCCCAGCCATTACCAAACCATGCAAGAGAAGGAGGAAGCTACTACATGATAGAGCAAAACCCAAAAAGGGAAGTAATCACTGATCAGTATTATGGTAAAAAAATATGGCCACACATAAAATCCTCTAAGGCCAGCTACAACATGTTGAATCTGGGAATCTTGAGGCAATGTTACACCTGCCTCATGTACACAGACAGCCCCCTCCTCCCCCCAACAAATACAAATATATGTGAGAGATGCAACTATTTAGCCAAACTGGAGGCTGAGCTCTCTGAACTCAGTACTGGCAAAAACAGTCAGGAGGAGAAGGTAACCACGCACACCACAAACCCAGTCTCACGTAGACCTATCACAACTGCAAACCAAACACATAAACACACAAAAACATTCCCGGAGGCTCTAATTAAAACCTACCAAAACAACAGAGGCCTCCAAAGCAGACACCCAAGCAACCACTACCTCAAAACATAGTACATGCAACACATAGTTCACAAAGTCAGTGTGCCAAACAGTCATAGCCCTTAAGGCCAAACAACATACCTGATACACTTGTAATAGGTGACTCCATAGTCAGGCACACTGATGTCCCGCTCACCAGACTGAACAAGGAAAAGGTTACAGTAAGCTGCCTGCTGGACGCTAGAATCCATCACATAACACAAGCACTCAGGTCACTCCAAAGCAAGTACAAATATGACTCAGTCATTGTCCATGCCGGTGTGAATGACCTGAGACGTACCTCCCTGGACTACATGAAAAGAGACATAGAGGAGCTCTCTGATCATGTAGCCCAGGCTGTTATGACCCTGACCCTGAGCAGCATCTTACCCTCACCAAGAATGATGCCACAGTACAAACACAGAATGATCAGCTTTAACAATTGGCTCAATTACTGGTGTCATTCTAAGGGGATCCAATGTCTGTCTGCTCGGGATGACATGCTTGTCAAGCCACACTGCTTCGCAGGGGATGGCTTGCACCTGTCACCCATGGGCTTCCAGATATTGGCCAAGGCTCTTGCCACCTCCATAGTGCCTTTTTTAGGCAAAGTTCAAAAGACAAACCCACCTCCCTAGAAAACACAAGTGGAAAAAAACTAAGGGTAATGCTTCTCAACGCCAGAAGTCTAAACCTTAAGATGCACACTGTCGAGGCCCACCTCAGTATGGAGAACATCGATGTCTGTGCAGTGATGGAAACCTGGTTCAAGGCTCCTGAGAGCACCCCAGCACTACCAGGTTATACCTCATATCATGCTTTTCGGCCCCAAAACTTGGACCGAACCACAAAAGGAGGGGAAGTAGCCATATTCATCAAAGATACCCACACCTCCAGGTTACTGGCAACGCACGAAGCATTGGAGACCATCCATGTGCAACTAACCGTAGGCAAAATTGCTGTACAGTTTGTAGCATGCTACAGGCCACCCTCTCAAACTCAGGAACCCCGCTCAGCCTTCCTGAAGACACTGGAGAGTATGAATGTCTCTCCAAATACCATCATGTTGGGAGAAGTCAACTACCCAAACATAGACTGGGAGCATTACTCAAGCCCCAACACCCTAGCCCAAAGCTTCCTAGAATTCATAAACTCAAATGCAATGGAACAACTAGTCACCACTCCCACAAGAGGAGATAATATACTAGACCTGTTCATCACAAACATGGGGACACAGTGCTCCACACCGGAAGTATACCCGTCATTGCTGAGATCAGACCATAAATTAATCACACTGGAAATACACATCCCGCCTCCACCCCCTGCACAAAAGACCACAGTGAAGAATTTCTCAAAAGCCGACTTCACACTTCTTAAGACTGAAGTGGCATCCTTCAAGGCCCCTGGGCCACTGGAAACCACAGACCACACCACTGAATCCTTTATAAACACTTTCTACAGACACCTTCAAGAATGCATGGATCATGCAATCCCAAATAAAACCAAGACCCATTCCCCCAAAGGCAGGCATCCTGTCTGGTGGACCCCAGCCATTAACAAACTTTACAACAGGAGGAGGAAGCTACTACATGACAGAGCAAACTCCCTAAAAGGGAAGGCATCTCTGATCAGTACTAGCAAAAACCCACGATCACTCATAAAATCATCCAAGGCCAACTTTGACAGAAAAATCGCAAAGGACACAAAAGACAATCACAAGGCCTTCTTTACTTATGTTAGAAACCTGGGTGGAAACTCCCAGATATGCTCAGAGTTAGTCCAGAATGACACAAAATACACTGAACCCACAGACATTGCCAACATTCTGGCAGACAGGTTCAGTGCAAATCCCCCCCCCCCAAAAGGAGAAATATCTATCCCAGCAGAGTGTAGCCTCCCTAACATCTCAGATGCCCAGGTGAGAGCCACCCTCTCCAAAGCTAAAAACACAGCATTAATGGGACCAGACGGTGTCCTGGGTTGCGTGCTACATGAACTCCAACAGGAACTAAACCCGCACATAAGGCTGCTGTTTAATCTCAGCCTTACTACAGGATACATACCCAAAGAATGGTGTACAGCAACAGTGGTCCCACTCCACAAAGGAGGTGCTTCTACAGACCCTGGAAATTAATGCCCCATAAGCTTGACGAGCCTGGTCTGCAAAGCTATGGAGAGGATCATTATGGAACTCATAAACAAAGACATTGGGGACCTACAGACACTGGATCCTACCCAATTTGGCTTTGTCAAGGGCAGATCCTGCCTTTTGAACCTGGTCGACATTTTTGAAACCGTCACTAAGGCCATTGATGAGGGTAAGGCAGTTCACACTGCCTACCTTGACCTTGCAAAAGCTTTCGACACAGTACCCCACTCGGGCATCATAGACAAGCTCACCAGTTCAAATGTAAACCCATATGTCATAAGATGGGTTGCAAACTGGCTCAAGGACAGAACCCACAAGGTCAGAATTTCTGGAGCCATGTCAGACTAAGCCAGTCACAAGCAGTGTCCCACAGGGCTCTGTCCTGGGACCCCTCTTGTTTGGCATTTATTTTTCCGAGGTGCAAGCAAACATAGGAGGATTGTTGCAGAAAAAGTTTGTAGATGACTGCAAACTGGGTGCCATAATTGATACTCCAGTGGACACAAGCATCCTTCAGAAAGGCCTCATAGAAACGGATAACTGGTGCCAGAGCCATGGCCTTAAACTGAATGGCAAAAATGTATAGTCATACCCTTTGGGAAAAACAAGGTACCCACAAATTACCACATAGGTGGTAATCCATTAAGTACGGAAGAAGTAATCAGGGACCTAGGGACACAAGTTGACAGTAACCTCTCATTTGACACTCACATTGCCAAGGTGGCTAGGAAGACCTTCTGTATTGGCCACCTTATCATGAAAGCATTCACATCTAGATCAAGAGAGGTCATTGTGCCCCTATACTCTTCTCTTATCAGGCCCATAATTGAGTACAATGCCCCATTTGGGATGTACCTTACCCGACACCTGCAGCAGTTAGAAAGACCCCAAAAGTACCTCACCAAGAGGATAAAGGGTCTCAAACTTTTGTCATATGCTACCCGGCTGAAGAAACTCCAGCTCTATTCAGTCGCATACCACCTACTCAGAGGCGATCTATGCCTGACGTACAAGGCCATGTCCAATCCGGAATTAATGGACATGCTCCACCTCAGAAAATCCAAATCCATCAGAGCCACGAGAGCGAAAGATTTGAACCTCAACACAGAAATAAATAGGATGTGCTGGAGGGACAGATTCATAACCCAGAGGCTCCCTACACTCTGGAACAGAATCCCAGTCCATGTAGGCAGAGGCCCTCCCTGACTCTCTTCAAGAGAAATCTTGACGAGTGGATGGGAGATTGTAGGTTTACACCAGGGGTCATCTCTGTGTCACTACTAGACAGAGGTACAGTAAACTAAACCCTAAATGGGCATAATATTCACATTCCAAGGGGTGGCGAAAGCCACACACACTCTGGCTAGGCTTATAAATGCCCTAGGGCAGATAGCCTAGTATGAACCTATGAACCTATGAAGATACAAACTGTACAGGACAATAAGGATAATCACAAGGCTTTCTTAACTGATGGTAGGAACCTTGGTGGAAATTCACAGATATACTCAGAATTACTCCAAAATTACAAACAATACACCAAACCCACACACATTGCCAACATCCAACCTGACAGGTTCAGTGCAAAATCCCCCCCCACCAAAATGCCAAATATCTAGCCCAGCAGAGTGCTGCCCCCCTGACACTGCAGATGTTGAGGTAACAGCCAGCGTCTCCAAAGCAAAACACATAGCATCAATGGTACCAGATGGTGTCCTGGTCTGCGTCCAACATGAACTCCAAAAAGAATGGAACACCAAATAAAACTACTGCTCAGTCTCAGCCTTACCACAGGATAATTACCCAAAGAGCAGTGTACAGCAACAGTGGTCCCTCTCCACAAAGGTGGTGCCTGAATGGATACTGCAAACTGACCAGCTTGGTCTGCAAAGCTATGGAAAGGATCATCGTGGACCTCAGAAATAAAGATATTGGGGACCTACAGACACTGGACCCTACCCAGTGTGGCTTTCTTAAGGGCAGATCCTGCCCCTTAAACATGTTTGACTCATTTGAAACAGTCACCAAGGCCATTGATGAGGGGAATGTGGTCCACACAACCTATCTGGACCTTGCAAAAGCCTTCCATACAATACCCCACTTGTTCATTATAGATAAGCTCACCGGCTTAAATATAAACCCCTATTCAAGCAGATGGGTTGCAAACCAGCTCAAGGACAGAACTGACATGTCAGAAATGCTGCAGCCATGTCAGACTACAAACCAGCTACAACTGGCATCCCACAAGGCTCAGTCCTGGGACCTCCCTTGTTTGGTATATATTTCCCAGAGGTACAGGCCAACATGGAAGGACTGTGTCTGAACAAGTTTGCAGATGACTACAAACTGGGCACCATATCTGACCCTCCCGCTGACACAAGCATCCTACAAAACGGCCTCATAGAAACAGATAACTGGTGCCAGAGCCATGTCATCAAGCTAAATGCAGAAAAGTGTATAGTCATCCACTTTGGAAAAACAGTAAGTGCCCACCAATCACCACATAGGTGTTAACCCATTAAGTACTTTAGAAGTAATAAGAGACCTGGGGACACAAGTTGATAGAAATCTTGCATTTGACAACCATGTGGCCGTAGTGGTTAGAGAAACATATCATATACCCACCTAATCATGAAGGTATTCACATCTAGATCAGGGGAGGTCACTGTGCCTCTTCAGTCATCCTTCATCAGCCTCACAATTGAGTACAATGGCCCTTGTGGGATGTACCTTAGCAGACACCTCCAGCAACTGGAAAGACCCCAAAAGTACCTCACCAGGAGGATCACAGGGCTCTAACAGATGCCATGTGTTGCCTGATTAAACAAACTGTAGCTCCACACAGTGCCATACTGCCTGCCCAGAGGCGATCTGTGCCTGATGTATAAAGCCATGTCCAGGCTGGAATCAATGCACATGCTGCACCTTGTAAAATCTGAATGCCAGTAAGCTATGCACATGAGAGACCTGAACCTCAGCACTGACATAAATAGGACATGCTGTAGTGATTGATCCATAACCCAGAAGCTCCCTCCACTCTTGAGTAAACTCCCAGTCCAGGTTAGCCAGAGAGTCCCTCATTGACTCTCTTCAAGAGGAATCTTGATGAGTGGATGGGAGATGGTAGATTTACCCTGTCAAGGATTCTGCAGATTGGCCTGTATAGTCCTCCACTTTTATGTCACAGGTAGACAGAGGCACAGTATACTAACCTTGAAAAATGTCATGGCAAACTCCAGTTAAAATGTGTGTTGAAGGACAAACTGACTAGCATTAGAAATGGCCTAGGGCACATAGTTAGTGTTTGTCAATGTCCACCCAAGTTGCGGAATACACTACTAATGTTGGACAAGCCTGGTTTAAGTAGTCCATAGCTGAACAAAATGCAACATGGTCATATTTGCACAACTGGCCCTTAACCAGTCTGGCGTGCGCAGTATGAATATTTAAAGCAGTGATAGGACTGAAACCCAGGATACTGTCCACCACAGTGAAAGTACTGAACCAGTACACTATACGATATTACAGTGTTTGGTCAGTATGAAAGAATGTTGACAACTGTATGCAAACTATCCCATGGAAACCCTGCAGGCACAGCATAATCCCTGTTGGGTTCAGACACAAAGCAGTTGGGCAGTAAGAACACAACATGGCTTCCAATACTCAACTATAAATGTGAAATATTGTTGAAATTCACACACAACCACAAATGTGGTGGACCTCAGATCTCAACATATGGAAAGCTCACACTGGGCATGCTCGCACACTTTGATAAATGAGACATATGTCAGGCAACAAGCCATGGAAAGCCTGAACTGGGCATGCTCACACACTTAGGCCATGTCTCAGTATAGCAGTTGGCCACACATATCTGGCATTTGTATGTGTTAAGCCAGGAAACTCCCACAATACAGCAATCTGCCCAGTGCACACAGTTAAATGACAACAGAGACATAAGTAATATAGTGGATCCTTCTCATATTCAAACATCTTCCACAGATACACAAGTTGTTCATAGAAACAGGGAAAGCTATGGCAATAAAGACCTGCAAACAGTTTATCAGCAACAGATATTGTGCATCTGAAACTTAAACATATGGGTGTAGAGGTCAATACTAGGCTGTTTGCCCTAGGGAATACATAAGCTTAGCCAGAGTGTATTTGGTGTCTGCCTCCCCAGTACAGTAGGCTACTGTGCCTCTGTAAAGTAGGTCACAGAAGGCACCGTTTAAGGCTAGTGTGCTGTGCCTCCGTCAAGCAGGGACATAGTGGAGATCCCAGGGGTTGAATTTGCAATGTCACATCCATGTGGCTGGAGTTTGCTGGAAGAGGGTTGGCGAGGAGTTATAACATTAATTGGGATTCAATTCCAGACTGAGGGGAGCCTTATCTGCAGTGTCTGGACAATTACACTGTCAACACTTGCAAGTGATGATTTTGAGGGATTGAAGTGTCTTGCCAATACTGTTCAGAGATGTCCTCCCTCTGTGGGATATTGCTCTGTAATGTATTAGCTCCATCCTTCTGTTGTACAGCTTATATATGGCTGGTGTAAACCAGACAGGTCTCCTGTTGTGGAGGAGTCTTGGTTTTATTAGGGAAAGCATGATCAATGCAAACCTTCCGGATGCTCATCGAATGCATTTGTCAAGGATTCTGCAGATTGGCCTGTATAATCCTCCAGCATGGGTCCTTTGAAGTATTCCACCCCAGTCTTCACAAGTGCAAAGTCTGCTTTTGATAAATACTTTGTTTGCAGTGATTTCCTTGCCTGGGGGTGGGATATGGATGTCCAGGGAAAGTTGGTTATGGTCAGATATTAACAATGGTGGTCTACCTCTGGTGTGGAACATAGAGTCCCCATGTTGCTGATGTTCAGTTCCAATATGTATTCCCCCTTGTGGCTGTGGTGATTGGTCCTGCCATAGCACATGGATTCACAAATTGTAGTGGCTGTAGGGTGATGTTGTTGAGGCCTGAGTACTTCTCCCACTCAATATTTCTGTACCTGAAGTTAACCACTGTAATGGTGTATGTGAACACCTTCATATCCTACACTGTTCCCAGGGAAGCCAAGTGTGGTTCCTGGATATGGGAGGAGAGGTCTGAACTGGTTGTGTTGTGTGTTACAAGTCCTGTGGTCACGAAGCATGGTATAAAACATAACCTGGCAGTGCTGATGTGCACATGTGACCCTGAAGTAGGCGTCTGTTAATGCATATATATGCTATCCCCCATACTGACGGATAGTAATAGATGTACATACCTCTTTCTAAATAATGATGGCAGCACCCTATAAATACTGCAGGAGAAGAAAAGACACCCAGTAATTTGAATAGCGCGCTCCGCTAATGCATCTCTCTTAAGTATCATAACATAGGTAGGGGTTTGAATCCTGCAAATGTTCAGTGTGGGTGTGTGTGTGTGTTTAGGGGGGGGGCAGGGTGTGTGTAATTCTCTTTGAAAGAAATGGCCCTTTTGCCAACTGGAAGAACACACTACATGATGTACATTCCTCTTTCGAAAGACTGATGATGTCAGCACCCTATAAGTATAGCAGGAGAAGGGAAACCTCCCAGTAATGCGAATAGTGCGCTCTGCTAATGCGTCTCTCTCAAGTGTCATAACATAGTTAGGTAGGGGTTTGAATCCTGCAACTGCTCAGTGTGTCTGTGTGTTTGGGGGGGGGGGGTTAGGGTGTGTGCAATTTTCTTGGCAAGAAATGGCCCTTTTAGCAACTGGAAGAACACACTACATGATGTACATTCCTCTTTTGAAAGACTGATGATGTCAGCACCCTATAAGTATAGCAGGAGAAGGGAAACCTCCCAGTAATGCGAATAGTGTGCTCTGCTAATGCATCTCTCTCAAGTGTCATAGCATAGTTAGGTAGGGGTTTGAATCCTTGGCAAGAAATGGCCCTTTTAGCAACTGGAAGAACACACTACATGATGTACATTCCTCTTTTGAAAGACTGATGATGTCAGCACCCTATAAGTATAGCAGGAGAAGGGAAACCTCCCAGTAATGCGAATAGTGTGCTCTGCTAATGCGTCTCTCTCAAGTGTCATAGCATAGTTAGGTAGAGGTTTGAATCCTGCAACTGCTCTGTGTGTCTGGGGGGGGGTTAGGGTGTGTGCAATTTTCTTGGCAAGAAATGGCCCTTTTGGCAACTGGAAGAACACATTATATGATGTACATTCCTCTTTTGAAAGACTGATGATATCAGCACCCTATAAGTATAGCAGGAGAAGAGAAACCTCCCAGTAATGCGAATAGTGTGCTCCGCTAATGCGTCTCTCTCAAGTGTCATAACATAGTTAGGTAGGGGTTTGAATTCTGCAACTGCTCAGTGTGTGTGTTTGGGGGGGGTTAGGGTGTGTGCAATTTTCTTGGCAAGAAATGGCCCTTTTGGCAACTGGAAGAACACACTACATGATGTACATTCCTCTTTTGAAAGACTGATGATGTCAGCACCCTATAAGTATAGCAGGAGAAGGGAAACCTCCCAGTAATGCGAATAGTGCACTCTGCTAATGCGTCTCTCTCAAGTGTCATAACATAGTTAGGTAGGGGTTTGAATCCTGCAACTGCTCAGTGTGTGTGTGTTTGGGGGCGGGTTAGGGTGTGTGCAATTTTCTTGGCAAGAAATGGCCCTTTTGGCAACTGGAAGAACACACTATATGATGTACATTCCTCTTTTGAAAGACTGATGATGTCAGCACCCTATAAGTATAGCAGGAGAAGGGAAACCTCCCAGTAATGCGAATAGTGTGCTCCCCTAATGCGTCTCTCTCAAGTGTCATAACATAGTTAGGTAGGGGTTTGAATTCTGCAACTGCTCAATGTGTGTGTGTTTGGGGGGGGGGGTTAGGGTGTGTGCAATTTTCTTGGCAAGAAATGGCCCTTTTGGCAAATGGAAGAACACACTATATGATGTACATTCCTCTTTTGAAAGACTGATGATGTCAGCACCCTATAAGTATAGCAGGAGAAGGGAAACCTCCCAGTAATGCGAATATTGTGCTCCCCTAATACGTCTCTCTCAAGTGTCATAACATAGTTAGGTAGGGGTTTGAATCCTGCAACTGCTCAGTGTGTGTGTTTTTTTTTGGGGGGTGAGGGTGTGTGCAATTTTCTTGGCAAGAAATGGCCCTTTTGGCAACTGGAAGAACACACTACATGATGTACATTCCTCTTTTGAAAGACTGATGATGTCAGCACCCTATAAGTATAGCAGGAGAAGGGAAACCTCCCAGTAATGCGAATAGTGTGCTCTGCTAATGCGTCTCTCTCAAGTGTCATAACATAGTTATGTAGGGGTTTGAATCCTGCAACTGCTCAGTGTGTCTGTGTGTTTGGGGGGGGGGGGGTACGGTGTGTGCAATTTTCTTGGCAAGAAATGGCCCTTTTAGCAACTGGAAGAACACACTATATGATGTACATTCCTCTTTTGAAAGACTGATGATGTCAGCACCCTATAAGTATAGCAGGAGAAGGGAAACCTCCCAGTAATGTGAATAGTGCGCACCACTAATGCGTCTCTCTCAAATGTCATAACATAGTTAGATAGGGGTTTGAATCCTGCAACTGCTCAGTGTGTGTGTTTGGGGGGGGTTAGGGTGTGTGCAATTTTCTTGGCAAGAAATGGCCCTTTTGGCAACTGGAAGAACACACTACATGATGTACATTCCTCTTTTGAAAGACTGATGATGTCAGCACCCTATAAGTATAGCAGGAGAAGAGAAACCTCCCAGTAAAGCAAATCGCGTGCTCTGCTAATGCGTTTGCTCTGCTAATGCGTTTCCCTCAAGTGCCATAACATAGGTAGGTAGGGGTTTGAATCCTACAAATACCATGTGTGTTTTTGTCACACACTTTGTCAATATGTGATGGGTGTCGCTTTTATTATTGTACGACATATATTATAGCAGTAATTTCAATGCACACATGAGGTATGTGTGTGCCACACAGAGATATGTACCTGTGACCTTAAATAGTTCCTATGTGTGAAGCCTGCCTCATGTGAATACATGGAATTTGCATTACACAACTTTTTCACTGTGGTTTTCTGTGCAGGGACTGGGGTTGGTATTTGAATATAGTGAGATTACTCTATGGTGTCATATTACCAGTGAGGGATACACTTCTGGTCTGGAGCATAGAGTCCACATTTTGGTGATGATCAGGTGCAGTATGTATTCCCCTCTTGTGGGAGTGGTAACAAGTTGTTCCATATCATTTGAGTGCATGGATTCTAGGAACATTTTGCCTAGGGTGTTAGAGCTACAGTAATGCTCCCAGTCTATGTGTGGGTAGATGCAGCTGCACAATATAATGTTGTTTGGAGACACCTTCATATATTCATGTGTTCTTAAGTAGGCCAAGTGGGTTACCTGTGTTTAGGAGGGTGGCCTGTAGCAGGCTATGGACTGCAAGGCAGTTTAACCCACTGTTAGTTGCATGTGGATAGTCTGTGATACTTCATGCTGTGGCAACAACCTGGAGGTGTGGGTATCCTTGACATTTATTGAGACTCACCCTCCTTTCATAGTTAGTTCCGTGTTTTGGGGCTGTCAAGCATGGTATGAGGTGTAACCTGGTAGTACTAGGGTGCTCTTGGGAGCCTTGAACCTGTTTTCTATTACTGCATAAATATCAACATTCTCCATGCTGAGTAAAGTTTGGACTGCATGCATCTTGCGGTTTATATGTCTGACATTGAGTATCATTACTTCCATTTTCTTATCCCCTGTGCTACCTCTGCAGGTGGGTTTGTGTTTTCAGCCTTACCACCAGAATGCAAAGATGTGCAGACATTACACTTATGTAATTAATAGTGGTGTATAAAAAACTACAATGACAATCACACTGTTAATGCATCAGGCATGCTGGAATATACCCACAATGATATCATTACACTGTACTGTTAACAACATAGGTTCATAGGTTCATACTAGGTTATCTTCCCTAGGGCATGTATAAGCCTAGCCAGAGTGTGTTTGGCTTTCGCCACCCGTTTTAAATTAATTTTGCTATGCCCTTTTTCGAGGTTAGTATACTGTGCCTCTGTCTAACAGTGACACAGAAGTGATACCCGGGGTAAACCTACAATCTCCCATCCACTCATCAAGATTCCTCTTGAAGGGAGTCAATGAGGGACTCTGCCTAACCTGGACTGGGATTTTATTCCAGAGTGAAGGGAGCCTCTGGGTTATGAATCTGTGCCTCCAGCATGTTCTATTTATTTCAGTGCTGCGGTTCAAGTCTCTTGAGTGCGTAGCTCGATGGGATTTGGATTTTCTGAGGTGCAGCATGTCCATTAATTCCGGGTTGGACATGGCTTTATACGACAGGCACAGATCGCCTCTGAGCAGGCGGTATGCCACTGAGTAGAGCTGGAGTTTCTTTAACCGGGCAGCATATGGCATCTGTTTGAGCCCTTTGATCCTCTTGGTGAGGTACTTTTGGGGTCTTTCCAGTTGCTGCAGGTGTCTGGTAAGGTACATCCAAAAGGGGCATTGTACTCAATTATGGGCCTGATGAGGGATGAGTAAAGAGGCACGATGACCTCCCCTGATCTAGATGTGAATCCCTTCATGATTAGGTGGGCTATATAAAATGTTTTTCTAACCACTTTGGCCACGTGGTTGTCAAATGAGAGATTGCTATCAATTTGGTTCCCCAGGTCCCTAATTACTTCTTCCATACTTAATGGCTTACCACCTATGTGGTAATTTGTGGGCACTTTGTTTTTGCCAAAGGGGATGACTATACACTTTTTGGCGTTTAGCTTGAGGCCATGGCTCTGGCACCAGTTGTCTGTTTCTATGAGGCCCTTTTGGAGGATGCTTGTGTTGGCTGGAGAGTCGATTATGGTGCCCAGTTTGCAGTCATCTGTGAACTTGGTCAGCCACAGTCCTTCCATGTTGGCCTGTACCTCCGAGAAATATATACCGAACAAGAGAGGTCCCAGGACTGAGCCTTGTGGGACACCACTTGTAACTGGTTTGGAGTCTGACATGGCTCCAGAAATTCTAACCATGTGGGTTCTGTCCTTGAGCCAGTTTGCAACCCATCTAGTGACATAGGGGTTTATATTTAAGCTGGTGAGCTTATCTATAATGCCCGAGTGCGGTATTGTATCAAAGGCTTTTGCGAGGTCCAGGTAGGCTGTGTGGACCACCTTCCCTTCATCAATGGCCTTGGTGACTGTTTCAAAGAAATCAACCAGGTTTAAGAGGCAGGATCTGCCCTTAACAAAGCCGAACTGGGTAGGATCCAGTGTCTGTAGGTCCCCAGTATCTTTATTTATGAG
Organism: Protopterus annectens; assembly: GCF_019279795.1. NCBI lineage: Eukaryota > Metazoa > Chordata > Ceratodontiformes > Protopteridae > Protopterus > Protopterus annectens. The sequence continues at coordinate 650,884,602 of NC_056743.1, forward strand.
GTCCATGATGATCCTTTCCATAGCTTTGCAGACCAAGCTAGTCAGGCTTATGGGGCGATAGTTTCCAGGATCCGTTGAGGCACCACCTTTGTGGAGAGGGACCACTGTTGCTGTACGTCACTCTTTGGGTACATATCCTGTAGTAAGGCTGAGATTGAACAGTAGTTTTATGTTTGTGTTTAGCTCTTCTTGGAGTTCATGTAGGACGCAGCCCGGGACACCGTCTGGTCCCATTGATGCTGTGTTTTTTGCTTTGGAGAGGGCAGCTCTTACCTCAGCATCTGATATGTCAGGGGGGCAGCACTCTGCTGGGATAGATATTTGCCCTTTTGGTGGGGGGGGGGAGTTTGCACTGAACCTGTCAGCTAGGATGTTGGCAATGTCTGTGGGTTCAGTGTATTCTTTGTCAGTTTGGACTAATTCTGAGCATATCTGGGAATTCCCACCCAGGTTCCTAACATAACTAAAGAAAGCCTTGTGATTATCCTTAGTGTCCTGTGCAAGTTTTCTCTCGAAGCTGGCCTTAGACGATTTTATGAGTGCCCATAGTTTTTTGCTAATACTGATCAGAGATGCCTTCCTTTTTGGGATTTTGCTCTATCATGTAGTAGCTTCCTCCTTCTGTTGTATAGTTTGTTTATGGCTGGGGTCCACCAGACAAGACGTCTGCCTTTGGAGGATTGGGTCTTGGTTTTATTCGGGATTGCATGATCCATGCATTCCTGAAGGTGTTCATAGAATGCATTTATAAAGTATTCTGCGGTCTGGGCCGTATTTTCCACAGGCCTGGGGGCTTTGAAGGATTACACCTCGGTTTTGAGGAGTGTGAAATTTGCTTTGGAGAAGTTTTTCACTGTGGTTTTCAGGGCAGGCGGTGGAGTCGGGATGTGAATATCCAGTGAGATTAGTTTATGGTCTGATCTTACCAGTGAGGGATACACTTCTGGTCTGGAGCATAGAGTCCCCATGTTGGTGATGATCAGGTCCAGTATGTTTTCCCCTCTTGTGGGAGTGGTAACAAGTTGTTCCATAGCATTTGAGTTTATAAATTCTAGGAACCTTTGGGCTAGGGTGTTGGAGCTACAGTAATGCTCCCAGTCTATGTTTGGGTAGTTGAAGTCGCCCAATATAATGGTGTTTGGAGAGACCTTCATATTTTCCAGTGTTCTCAGGAAGGCTGAGTGGGGTTCCTGGGTTTGGGAGGGTGGTCTGTAGCAGGCTATAAACTGGAAGGCAGTTTTACCCACCATTAGTTGCACATGGATAGTCTCTGATGCTTTGTGCTGTTCCAACAACCTGGAGGTATGGGTATCTTTGACGAATATTGATACTCCCCCTCCTTTTGTGGTCCGGTCCAAGTTTTGGGGCCGAAAAGCATGGTATGAGGTATAACCTGGTAGAGCTGTGGTGCTCTCAGGAGCCTTGAACCAGGTTTCTGTTACTGTACAGATATCGATGTTCTCCATGCTAAGGAGAGTTTTGAGTGCATGCATCTTGAGGTTTAGACTTCTGGCGTTGAGTAGCATTACTCTTAGTTTCTTATCCCTTGTGATACCTATGGAGGTGGGTTTGTCTTTTGAGCCTTGCCTAAAAAGGGCACTATGGGGGTAGCAAGAGCCTTTGCCAATATCCGAAAGCCCAGGGGTGACAGGTGCAAGCCATCCCTAGCGAAGCATCGTGGCTTGTCGAGCATGTCATCCCAGGCTGACAGGCATTGGATCCCCTTTAAATGACACCAATACTTAAGCCAATTGTTGAAATTGATCATCTTGTCTTCATATTGTGGCGTCATTCTTGGTGAGGGTAAGATGCTACTCAAGTTCAGGGTCATACCGGCCTGGGCTACATGCTCAGAGAGCTCCTCTATGTCTCTTTTCATGTAGTCCAGGGAGGTATGTCTCAGGTCATTCACACCAGCATGGACAATGACTGAGTCATATTTCTACTTGCCTTGGAGTGACCTGAGTGCTTGTGTTATGTGGCGGATCCTAGCGCCCGACAGGCAGCTCACCGTGACGAGACGTCAGTGTGCCTGATGATAGAGTCACCTATTACAAGTGTATCAGGTGTGTTGTTTAGCCTTACGGGCTGTGACTGTTCAGCACACTGGCTTTGTGAGCTATGTGTTGCACGTGTTTTGTTTTGGGGTAGCGGTTGCTTGGGTGTCTGCTTTGGAGGTCTCTGCTGCTTAGGCAGATTTTTATTTAAAGCCTCCGAGTATGTTTTTGTGTGTTTATGTGTTTGGTTTGCTGTCATGGTAGGTCTATGTGAGACTGGAATTGTAGTGAGTGTGGTTTCCTTCTCCTCCTGACTGGTTTCGCCAATACTGAGTTGAGAGAGCTTAGCTTCCAGTTTGGCTATATGGTTGCATCTCTCACATGTGTTGGAATTTTTTGGGAGGAGGAGAGGGTTGTCTGTGTAGATGAGGCAGTTGTAACATTGCCTCAAGATTACCAGATTCACCAGCTGGACCGGAGAAGAGATTGACAACTGACCTTTGGACATGCTAGAATAGTATTGGGAATACCTTTATAATTGAAAAAAAGGGCCAATGGGGAATGAGGTACTCAAGGGGAGTTTGTGAGGGTGTAGTGCTTTTAATATTTTAGTGCTGACTTATATAATTACTTTAGTGAGCAAGTGCCAGGTAACTTAAATGCAATGTGTTACAGGTAACGTAAATGCAAAAATGACAAACAGTAACTTTCTTTTAAGTGAAACATGATAATATTACTACAGTTCTATGTAGTCACCCTGTGCATCAGCACCATGTTATCCAGTTCCTGCATCAATGTGACAGATTGCAGGAGGTGGCACAGTTTCATCATATGCACAGGGTGTGTACTTGGTATGCCTGAGTCTGCCACTGATACATCCAATCGACATGTATGTGTGTGTGTTAGTGAGGGACAACAGTACAACATGGGGCAATGTTGATGCGGTGTGTGTGTGTGTATGTGTTAGCCCTAGGTGTTAGCATTATGCATGTGTGTATGCATGCAAACAGTTCCACCTCATGGCTGCCATATACGGGTGTTTGTGGACAGCCACAGACTGTACCTGCCAGGTCATACAGATCACTGTCTCTGGCCACGGACACGATACCTGTGCCTGGCAGGGGTGCTACGGACAGTATCAGGTACTAAGCCAGACTGGGTACTGTCATCAGAAGCAGTTGGTTGATGACTGGACACATGTCCCTGCTGGGACTGTCCAGAGCCACGTGCACGTGGTCTCCTAGGGCGGTCTGATGACAGCACAGACCCAGCATTGCTGGGGCTGGTACTGGCACTATGGGAGTGGCTGCGGGTTTGTTGTCGTCCGCGACGACTGCCAGCTGCTGATGTTGCTGGCATACGTCCACTCGACGCCTCAACCATCCTGCATTGCCCTGGCTCATGGACATGTAGTTGTGGAACAGATCTAATGTGTCCCCCCAACGTCTGTCAATGACCTCGCCGACAGTACGGATGGCAGCCGCAATGTCACGCATAGTGTCATTCATAGCAGTGCGATGTGCTCTAAGCTCCCTCAGACCCTGTCTGGTGTACCGTTCCATACGTGCCTGTGCCTGCATTACAGCCCGGAACATAGCTGAGGTTGAAAGACCTCTGTGGGCATGTCTGACAGGGGCAGTACGACCACGGGTGCTCCCACGAGAACCCCTGGACATCTGCCTGTGTGGTACCATGTCAGGACTCTGGCCATGGCTGCTGTGAGGGGATGCATGTGCCACTGATACCACATTACCCTGGTCAATGCCCACTGTATGCTGTCTCTCAGCTAAGGACATTGGTGACAATGGATGTATCAGCAGGATGACTGTGCGCATTGATTGGGTTGACTGCTGTGTACTGTCGACTGGCTGACCAACAACAGACCCTGACACGCCTCCCTGTGCCATTACACATGTATCATCATTATCACTATCCCCAGCAGTGGCTTCAGGTTCCCTGCTGCACACCACCAGAGCAACACCAGAACCTGTGAGAGGAAAACAGGAAACACAGTTTACAATGTGTACACAATGTTACCACAGATGCACATGGGCACATGCACACATGCACACATGGGCACATGCACACATGCACACATGCACACATGCACACTCCTCAGTACATGAGATACAAACACACACACACACAAACACACCTGCAGTCCAACACATAACAATACTGTTTGAGGGTATTATTACTATTATTATCATTAGTATTAAAAGTATTGTTATTACACACTCACCAGCATGGATTGGCTGCCTTGCTGTTACTCCAGAGGGACCTGCACAAATAAGACAGTTATTGTCAGTGGGCACAACTGTGCCATTGATACTGTGAGTATGATGCAGTACAGTAGTACAACAGTTGGCTTTCACAGGTGTACTGCTGATATTGAGAATATAAATCTTGCACAATAATGCCCAGGATAACAGCTACAAACACAGTACACATCTCACACATGCATAAACTACCAGTGCAGAGAACAGTCAACTACAGATATGGCATGTTACCTGCACACTCCATGTCCACATGCTGTGTGGCTCCAGCCTCCATCATTACACACGTCTGTGGATGTTGTTGTTGGGCTGGAGCCACAACACTTAGGAGGAGCTCCTCCAGTCTGGTGAGGGGGGGATGTATAGGTGCCCCACCACCTGTGGCAAGCTGTTGCCTGTGGATATCGGATGCACGCTGACGGACATTTCTAATTAAATCACTGCAGTGATGACGTACCTGCTCATATGTCCGGTTATGCACGCCTATGTCATTTACCCGATGGACAAGGTCTTGCCACAGTGCAGCCCTTTCCTACTGGTTCTGGCTGGTCTGGGAAAAGAGTCTTGAAAAATCCCGCACGAGGCTCTGGTGTATCTCCTCATCCTCTGCTGCCAAATAACAGAGGTTGCGCTGATGCACCATCGCCCTGGAAGGAAAAGGAAAATATGTGAGCAAGTAACATGGCACACATAATACTCTACTGTACTGATATCACTGAACTGCCATATATAGCATCTGTCTATCAGCGGATACGCATGTAAATTACCACATATCAGTGCTCAGCCAACAACTGTGTGACAGTGCCTGCCACACTCCTTACAACAAGCTTGTATACACCAGCACTCAGCACATTGTTTGAGGTCCAGTGCACAACCTCACACTTGGGGTATGTATTAAGGTAATGGATGGGAAATATTGTCATCCCATGCAATGCATGCAATGCACAGTTACAATTTCAATGGTAATGCACCCTAGTCTTTGCGGCTATACCCCTACCTACACCGCAGTCATATACATGGAACCACAGCACAACATATGGCAATGTAGTATGTTTGCATCCCAATAAATGACACATCTTTCTCTGGCCTCACACCAAGGACACACACTACTATGACAGACACAAAATCATGCTGAGCAATCACACCATTACAGACCTTGCAGACAGTCAGTGGCACACTCATTCCACCTCACATAGTTGGTATTGCAATGAGTACATGTGTGTGTGCATTGTGTCATAGGTAGGTAGTATGCTATTGGCCCTGTGCCTACGGCAGCATACTGTTAGCAACCTTCAACTGCATATGTATGTCCAGCCTTCACTAAAAGTTGCAGTATGTCCCTTGCCCTACGCACATCTTCATATAAATATAGGTACAGACTGCTAACACATATGGAGGGTTCACAGTATGTAGATTATTAGATTATGTACTTTACATTACCTTTGTTTCTGACTGCTGTTTTGGATGGCTTGCTTGCTGATGGTTTTTCCTTTTTATTATTTTTTTTTGGTTTTTCTCTCTCTCTCTCTCCCTCCAGTTGCTGCAATGATATTATTGCATGTGTGGACTGGGAGTACAGGCTGCTTTTGTAGGTATTTGCACATGTGCATGTGATGGCCTCTGCACCAATTGTTAGCCAGCATTTACTAATTGCATGCAGCCTGCTGTGTGGTAATTGCAGTTCTCACTGTGATTTCAGGGCAATGTTATAAAATGTTAGGTTAGGTAGGCGTAGCCCTTTCAGTTTTTCAAGGTGGGGACCATGCTGGCTTGCTGTGGACACTGTTCTGTGAGTGTAAAGGTTGGTATGTCTCTCATATCTAAGGCTGTGTTGTAGGCACTGAAATGCATGTTGTACTGAAACCTGACTGCTGCTTCTTCCAGTTCATTCTTCTCAGTGTGTATGTTAACTGACACCTAATAATACTAATACTGTTTACATGGGAGTATGTGCTTTCCTGTGGGACTTGTGGATTAACTGGTATACAACAGTAGCTCTTGCAATTTGTTGCTATGGCTTCACTATTTAGCCTTTACATTCACTCCTTGAAGGCCTGCTAAATGTCTTTACTGGAATGTGTTGCTATGGCTTTCCTATTTTCCATTTACATTCACTCCTTGTAATGCATGATATATTTCTTTCAGCAGCAATTCCTTATATATTTGGTGTGGTTTGGTGGTACTGCATGCAGTCTGGTAAGGCCAAGGTGTGGGGTTTGACACCTACAAGGGTATCTTATTTTGCAGCTGAGCAGTAGTGGGGCCTTGTACTTTGTACTAACAGTTATGAATATCAGGCACATGCAATGCTTGTAAACTGCTATACTGTCCTTATTTTATTAGATGGCTGCATCCTTTGATATTTCTGGGTTGTACTCCTACATGAGGGTGTGCTTGTGGAAGCAATTGTACAGCTATTCACAGAGTGTGTGACAGCAGACAGAATGATATGCCTGTGGGTTTCCGACACTTGCAGGCCTCAGATACTCTCAGGTGTATATTTTAGCAGCCTCAGGGAATGGTACATATCACTGGGATACACCCGTGATATATTTCAGATATTCTGCAGTTGTGACTGTGGGGTATTTTGAGCATATGTATTACTACACCATTTCTGACATGCAAGTAGTGTGTACTTTAACTAATTGAGAGTTACCATTACGTGGGATTCCACACCTTTCTGCCTACTGTTAGTACATTTCACAGGGAGTCAGTGGGGCACAGTTAACATTTGTTTGCAAATCAGGAACATCCCTGTAAATCAGTCACAGTTGCGAGGTCTGGCCTCTTCCCTATTCAAATATGGCGGTGTTTATCCTGCTCTGATAGTGTGTGTGGTTTGCAAGGTGCTACTGTCACATTATTACCTACTAGCATGGCTGTTTCTCTTATCACACTAATGTAATGCAATTCCACAAGAATTGCCAGTAAAGATACAAGAAAAGCTTTGTGTAATAGCCTTCCTATATTCCCTTTACATTCAGTCCTACTATTTCATGATATATTGCTTTCAGCACAAAGTTCTTGTATATCAGTCATGGCTTAGTGGTAAATCATACAGACCAGTGTTTCCAAGGTCCTGGGATCGAGACTGGCAGAGGAATTTTATTTTGCTGCTGAGCAGACTACAGGCCTTGTAATTCAGAGTGACTAAGGCACTTTTAAGCAGTTGTAAGCGGGTTAGCGCTGGTTTGCGCGGAGCTCATGCATGCGCAGTGCTGCTTAGCTTCGCGCACACACGCTTAGCTAAGAGCACACAAGCGCACACCCGCTGACTACTGCTTAAAAGTGCTTACTCTCGCGCACACCTGCACTACTTTCTTTGAAAGAAAAGAAAATGGGGAGATAGGAAAGTGGTGAAAAAGGGGGCACAAAGAGGGTAGGACAGTAGGAAAACAAGCTCGGGATTTGCAAGAAGGATGTAGGAAAGGCCCATAGCTGCCCATTTCTTTATCAGCAACAGCTGTGCATATGTGTGTAATTTGGTGTGAAATTTGAAACCTTCCACCCCTGAGAGAGGGGTGAGGACAACAAAATATGTTGTACAGCCAATTGTAATTATCAGTTGACATGTCCAGCAGACATGTCTACAAAATGGGCAGCTATGTATGGGGCGTAATTTTTTTGTGGGAACAGAGTGCCCTTTTTTTATTTTTTTTCAGGTGAGAGTGGAATGTGAGGTACAGGAAGTAGGTATATTTGGGGAGGTAGGTTGTGGAGGTTGACAGACAAGACAAACAAGACACATACAGGGGCGGAGTATGACACATGTGGGGGGTGAACACAATTGACGGGGACGGATGTTTGGATATCGCGAGCCCATGAGCCCACAGATGGCAACAGTGGAACTGAGATCCCCACCCATGGGCAGTTGCCACTGCACCTTCACTGCCCAGAATGGGGCTGTGCTGGGGGCTGTGTAGGACGGGCAGGCACACCCGTGAGTTGTGCCACCCGTGCCTCAAGCTGGCATAGGGGTTCAAGCACAGAATGCCTGATCTCGCTACGCACAACAGACAGGACACTTTGGAGGGTGAGTGGACGTTCTCCTCCGGCCATGCTTGCAGAGGGGGACAAGCCCCATCCCCTGCAGCGCTTCCACCCGAAGCTGGCACAGGGCCACCGGAGGAGGTTCCGGCCTGGGCACTAGTGCCAGGTGCACTCGCCAGCTGAGGTGGGAGAGGTGGGTCCGCTGGAACCCGCCTTCCCTGTTGTCCTATGTTTAGCAATATTGTATGACATTTTGGCCCACTGTTTGTGTAAAACCTTTTTGAAAGGAGTCATCCTTCTCAGACCTCCAATCAGACAGCCACCAGAACCCTGGGACCTAAACCTAGTTCTTACATCATTCATTTCTTTACATTTGAACCCTGTTCTTCATTGGATCTGAAATTATTATCTTGGAAAACACTGTTTTTAGTAGCTATAACTTCTGCTAGGAGAGTCTCAGAATTGCAAGCTCTCACCATTCGACCTCCTTACATTGTTTTCCACAAGGATAGAGTCTCACTTAGAACTAATCCTTCCTTTCTTCCCAAGGTATGTTCAGAGCATAATCTCAACATCACTATTGAACTACCAGTGTTGTTTCCAAATCAAACTAATAAACCAGAATGCATACTACACCAATTGGATGTCCACAGAATTCTCAGGTTTTACCTACATAGGACTAAAGAATTTAGAAAATCAGCCCAATTATTTGTTTCTTTTTCAGACAAAAATAAAGGCTTGTCTGTTTCTAAGGTTACCCTGTCAAAATGGCTTTCAGATTGCATTTAATTTACTTATAAGACTGCTGGCAAACAGATACCTATCAAAGTAAAAGACCATTCAACAAGAGCAGTATCATCTTCATATGCCTTTAGATCTAAACTCCTAATTGATACTATTTGTGCAGCAGCTACTTGGGAAAGACCTCATACCTTTGTCACTCATTACAAATTGGATTTGGCCTCCTGGGGCAGGTCATCCTTTGGGTCCACTGTGCTGAAGAGTATCTTCGCTTGAGCCACCCGGGATAAAGGTGTTAGGGACACTGTCCCATCCAGCAAGAATTACGGCGAGATAGGACTACATAACGTAAAGAAGTTATGTACTTACCATAACGTTCCATGTTTGTAGTCCATCTCGCCTACATTCTTGCTTCCCACCTCCTGCCCACTTCCTGTTTCCTGGAGGAACTGGTGGACTATACTTATGCTGTGTGGCCTGGTTGTAGTTGTCTGTCCACCTGGCATGGATAGTATTACACAGTGTTCTTTCTGAATGTACATAGTTATTGATAGTTTACTATTAGGTACCTATTACTTTCTTGCAAACAAGATCTGGGGAATTGCCGTGAGGCACCATGAGATAGGGGTTAGCCTCGAGCCAGTAAACGCTCTCAAGCTTTAGTATCGGCTGAGTCGGAGCCAAATATCGGCTCCGAACCATCCAGCGAAAATGTAGGCGAGATGGACTACAAACATGGAACGTTATGGTAAGTACATAACTTCTTTTTTACTGAGGATGTGAAGCAGGTACTAATGGAGACAAGACTGCATGCTACTAGAAAATTATATATGATCAAATGGAAAAGGTTCTGTAGTTGGTGCCAGCAACATAACCATCACCCATTCAAGACTAGTTGTTCTCTGGTTTAATTCTGCCATTATGGGGAAGTGGAACAATTTTGAATTCAGAGTTACTATTGGCAGTAAAATTCAGTCTATTTCAGTTGATAAGCACCGTTATTTGAGACGGTAAGACTTGCTGAGGTTTTGTTGAATTACTTCATCTACGTCCACTGTATGCTGCTGCTACATGATATACCACCATTATCAGAATTACTGTGTGTGCAGACTTTTATTCTGAAAGATACAAGAAGATTTGGCACATAAAGGAGAAACTGAGATATTTGACACATTTTCAGCGCAACTCCTGATAATTAAATGATGAAGAATTTCATTCCATTTCTTAAAATTCTTACATACAGTATTTTTTACTTCTCCATCACGGTTCATGTATTGGCCATTTCACCTTGTCTGCCCATTGATCCTCTTCTTTCATTGCATTCTCATGTCAAAAATGTTTTTTTAAAGGTGCTTTGCATATGGAGCCTCCAGGAAAACTGGTGGCCCCTCCTTGGGATCTTAATTTTTTTGTAAAAACTGATAATTGCTTCATTTAAACCAGTTAACCTGACTATGTTGCGGTTCTTAACATGGCAAACAGTTTTACTGATTGCTCTGACCTCTACAGTAAGGGTATCTGAGTTGCAAGCTCTTATGGTAAGTTAACTCTTATCTCATTTTTCTGTAGAAACAGGGTTTCTTTGAGAATTAATCCTTCTTTTATGCCTAAAGTGATATCCAAGTTTGCTTTAAGCCAAACTTTCCATCTCCTCATTTTCTTTCCAGAACATAGAAATGAGGGAGAAAGTACACTTTGTACGTTGGGTGTCTACAGACAACACAGGTACTATCCCTACAGAACTAAAGCTTTCAGATCTCTGGATCAATTATTCATTTTTTTGAAGGTAAGAAGAAGGGACATTCTGTATCAAAACAGATTGTTTCCAAATAGTTGTCTAAGGATATTACCTTTTGTTATACTCACTGCACCAAAGCTACTCCAGGAAGGGTCAAAGCCCACTCTACCATGGCCTTAACTTCATCTATGGCTTTTTGGAAAGGGTTTGATTCTTAAAGTATTCTGGAAGAAGTAACTTGATCCTGCCTACATATGTTTCCAAGGCATTACAAGCTTGATTCCTTGACCAGGTCCAGATCTGGCTTTGCTAGAACCATTTGCCATGTGCTGTGAGACCCTTCTCATTCTACCTCCAAATATATTAAGCTAGGGTAATCTACTATATTACTAATCATACAGATAAGACTACTGCAGTAGTGATCAATATAATGAACATAGTACAGTTCTGTAAGGAAACATCATAAAAGTAGATGTTCAAATGATCCCTGCTGCAATAGTCACTCCCTCTCTCCATCCCTTTTGTTTTTTGTTGTGTTATTTATGCCAGGGTGTGGACATTTATTTTTTGCTGTTCCTATCATTGTCATTTCAAGATTTAGCCTCCCTCTCTCTGTTGGCATGAGAGCTCTGAAGGGCTTGGCATCCAGACATGCCTTTTTAGTCAGTTCTGCTCGAGCTGACTGTTTGGGCACATGGAAGGTGCTGTGAAGCTTTGGAAGCTGCCCAGCTGTAATATCATTGGCAGAATATAACCCAGTAGCTAAGGCTACTGCAACAGTGATAATTCAAACATCTACTGTTATGGTAAATTTACTTATACAACTGTACTTTATTCCTTGTCTAGTTCAGGACTTGATCAGGTGGGCTAAACAGGTAAACATCATTATGCGAGTCCCCTTGGTATAACCTCTTCCAGTGCAGAACAGTGTGACAGATGTCTCAGACTTTGCATGGGGAGTCTGCTCTCAAGATACCAATGTTTAGGGTGTCTGGTATCTGGAGCCCAGGTCACATCAATATCTAAGAGATAAAGGCTTTCATCAATTGTCACCAGGTGCTCTACAATTCATGACAAAATGTACAACAATTATGTGGTACATAAACAAATAAGATGGGACTACATTTTTCCCCATGTACAGATTAGTCACGAGAACCTCACAAATAGAAGTCTTCCTTCAGCTCCACTATCATTTTGGAGTTCCCCAAATAGACTTGATGTTATGCTGTCCTGTCTCCTTCTTTCTGATTGGGTTTGGAGCTGAACTCAGCTCCAACTCGGCCACTTATTATAGCTCAAAGAGTCTTTACTGGCTCGAGGTTAACCCTATCCCAGCACGCCTAGCGGTAGCTACCCAAATCTCATTTGCTGCTTGCAGCGTCGTGATTGTCTTCTGCTGGCTCAGGCTAAGCAGTTTGTTTTTTTGGTTAAATTTGTACCTTTTTCTACCTTTTTGTTAAATTGCTAGATAGCTAAGCTTTAACATGTGTGTGCTTATCTGTTCTCAGTTTCCCCACCTTAACTTTGTTAATTGTTGTTGTTGCTTAGTTGTAAGGCCATCATTTTCGTAGGCCCACCTTTACTGTGGTATGTTCTGTCGGCAGCCCGTTTTAGTTAGAGGGCTTTCCCCCTTTCTTCTGTCCCTACTTGTCACCTCTAGGAGAAGCCATTTTAGTTAGAGGCATTCTCTTTTTTGGGGAAGTAGCCTTTTAACTTAAAGGCTACCTCCCTTTTCCCCTCTTGTGTGTCTAAAAAAAAAGTTGTTTTTCTTGTTGGTGTGTCTTCTGTCAGTACTGTTGGCTATATCTAAAGAAAACCCCAAATCATCAGGTTTTAAAAAATACGATTCATGTTGCCAAAAAATGTCCCTTATGGACGGGCACACAAGTTGCGTTTACTGTCTAGGGGCTGTCCACCTGCAGGATTCGTGTTCTATTTATCATGGTTTTAGTGCATGAGTCCTGCAGGAGAGATGCAATAAACTCATCTTAAGAGGATTATTACAATCCCCTTTTGAAGCTGCATCTATAGAAACTCAGCCTAAAGTTGGATGACAAACTGGCATCTTTGTCAGGTCCGTCTTTGATGCCGACAAAGTCTAAAGATAAGTCTTCTGAGCCTCCAGAGTAGACAGCTGGCTCTGAAAAGACTCTCTCTGTGGTGGCTCCATCAGCAATCTTGGAGCCGTCCTGGACTCAAAAAAGGTCTAGATCTCCTTCCTTGGAGCCAGTGAGATCTGTTCCACATTCTCCCCTCTTATAGTCTGTGGCAGGTAGTCACTGGTCTTCTGCACACTCCTCTCGATCATCCAGAAGTCTTTCAGATGATGATGTGGAGAGAGTGTGAAGAGGCTGCTCAAGACACCGGTGTTTGCTAAATTGTTGTTGAGCCCAGCCCAGAAGGACGTGGTGCCATCTGCCGAACCAGTCCCCTTATCGATTCCTCCTCAGTTTGTATCTAGTTCGGAGCTGGAGTGCATAGAGGTTGCAGTGGTGGAACCGTCAGTTCCGACAATCTTGGGTTTATTGGTTCTGACTCTGTTCCAACCTCCTCAATAGCTCATTCTGTCGAGGGGTCTGGGTGCCGAGACTCTCTAGTTGGCTCTGAGGGGGAAGTGGCATCTGACCCTTGTCCGACCCCCTTTCTCCCTCTCGGAGCTTCAGTGCAGGTGAGCTCTGCTCCTACATCGGCCTCAGAGCCATTGCCCTTGGTGCGGAGGTGGTCTCTGGGCTCCTTGGAGCCGAAGTCTCTCTCTGTTTGTGACCGCGGTGCCTTCAAGGTGGTGAGGAGTGTGCTGTCTGCTCAGACAGTTCCACCCTTGGCTCCGTTGGTTCCTTCCCCTTCATTACTGGTGTCTGCCTCAGATCCTCTTCTCCATCCCAAGCATAGGGAATCAATCCCAGGATGCTCCATTGGGTGACCCCTCTTCTTCCGAAACCTCCCCTGAGCATGTTTCAGAAGAGGTTTCCAGGAAGAAAAAAATGCAAGAGGAAACATGTAGACTCCGCTGAGTCTGTCACTTTGGACACAGACTTGAAGAAATGAGAAGGGTCCCCATGGTCCCCCTCTGAGGATGTCTCCTTTTCAGACATCCTAGAGATCCTTAGGCAGAGGGGAAACTGGAAGTCCCTTGCCCTTTCTGTGGATGAGTCCATGTACCTGGACCCATTTGGTTCCCGACCCTACACTTCCTGGGTGTCTCCGCCTTTTGACCCACTCTTGGCAGTCATGAGTCGGAAGGCTTGGAGCTCTCCAGAGACCATGGAACCAGTCCTGAAGAGACCCAATAAGTTCATAACTGTCCCAGAGGACAAGAGTTTTCTTTCAAAAGGTGTGCCTGTTGATGCGATGGTGGTGGCAGCAGCCACCAAGAAGGAACTTGCAGAAACTTCCTCTTCTGTCCATCCTCCTAACAAGGAGTCCAGGACGATGGACAGGTATGGGAAGTGTGCGTTTTCATCAGTGGCCTTTACACTTGGGTCACTGAACTATTTATCACATTTTACAAGGCTTCAAAGGGATCTCCTTAAGGAGTTAGGAGATACCCTTCAGAATCATACAGCTGAGGGAGCAGCTTCCAAGTCAGCTAACCAGCTTGCGACCATGACATCCATTGTTAGCTCCTCCATGCGCCTGATTTCGTATGTGGCAGATGGAGCGAGTAGGGCTGCAGGCACAGGGGTAGCTCTGTGTAGACACTTCTGGATGTGCCTGTGTTAATTTGTGGAGCCCTTCAAGTCCTCCTTTACGAACACCCCCTTTGATGGCTCTGCTTTGTTCAGGCCACAAATAAGAGAGACCCTTACCAGGAGTGAACAAGATGGCAAGACCCTCTCTGCCATCAGAGTACATTTTTCCACTCCATCTAGACCTTATCCCAAAGGTCAGAAGAGTGGTAAGATGTGGTTCCAGAAATCCCAGGGAGCTTCGCCTGACACTCATGGTGACAATTCCCCCAGTGGCAGAGGGGGAAATAATAACGTGAGACACCGGTCTCATGTCAGGGGGGGTCCGCAGCAGGGCGACAGAGATACTTTCTGTGCTAGGCCCTCACAGCATCCCTGAAGGGTTGCCCTGCTGTCCACCTCTGGAGGCAGTCAGGGGCAGATTATCACTGTACTCAGAAGCCTAGCGAATGATAACAGAAGATGCATGGGTATGGTCTATTATATCCGGCGGTTACAAAATTCCCTTCTCCCCATCACCCACCAAAAGAGTACTACAACCGATCCCAAATGTTCCACCCACTCTTCGGGATCAAGCAAACCTAGAAGTAAGAAGGTTGCTACAAAAAAGAGCCATCCAGAAAATCCCCACAGACCAAATCGGATCCGGAACTTACTCAAGGTTCTTTTTAGTTCCAAAAAAGACAGGGGACTGGAGGCCCATTTTAGACCTCAGCAGACTAAACAAGTCAGTAAAGAAAACCAAGTTCCAGTTGGTGACACTGCAGTTAATTCTACCCATTTTGGGTCAGGACAATTGGATGTGCTCCATCAATCTCCAGGATGCATACTACCACATAAAGATGGACAGGTGTTACAGGAGACAGCTACGCTTCCGGCTGGGAGCCAGTCATTATCATTTCAGAGCTCTGCCCTTTGGTTTCACCACAGACCCCAGCGTGTTCACCAAATGCATGGCAGTAGTAACGGCTCACCTGAGACATGTAGGATTCCAGGTCTTTCTGTATCTAGATGACTGGCTCCTCACTGCCACCACCAAGCATCATCTGATATGAGCGCGAGACAATATGATCCACACTTGTGCACAGCTGGGCATTACCATAAACTTCGAAAAATCTACCTTGTTGCCTTCTCAGTGTATTACTTTTATAGGCGCACATTTAAATACAAGAGATATGATAGCCAAGCTTCCTCAGGAAAGAATATTTACTAATCGTCAGCAAGTCTTAGTACTCATGCCAAAAAAAAAAAAATTCAGGCATGGTATGTACTGAAGGTTTTGGGTTCAATGGTGGCAGCGGATCTACAGTGGTGGATCTACTCCCCCCAAGTCACCCTAAGCAAACCATTTCTAGCCCCTCAGCCGGTAGCCACAGTGACCACGGACGCTTCCCAGATTGGTGGGGGGGCATTATCTGGTACAGACTGTCCAAGGGACTTGGCAACCACACGAGTACCATTTGCACATCAGTGTCCTGGAGATGAGAGCGGTGCTTTTGGTACTGCAAGCACTTCAAGACTGTCTTCCTTCGGGAACTATAGCGATACAGATGGACAGTATATCAGTTGTGTGGTACACCAACAAACAGGACGGAACTAGGTTTTACCCCTTGTGCTGGGAGGCCCTTGGAGGATGGCAATGGGCGATGTCTTCCCAATGTTTTCTGATCGCGACGCACATTCCAGGGAAATCCAACAAAATAGGGGACAAGCTCAGCAGGGCAATTCTTATGCCCCATGAGTGGTCTCTGAAACAGAAAGTTGCAGATCTGATTTTTCGCAGATGGGGCTAGCCATGCTGCAATCTCTTTGCCTCCCACCTAAACAACAAATGCAGCAGCTACTTTGCCCTAGCCCCACCACTGGGACAGACACCCAGGGATGCACTTGTTCACGATTGGCCCCCGAGATTGCTCTAGACCTTCTCCCGCCTTCCCTTTAATTCCCAGAGTTCTTCAGAAAGCAAACTTGTTGGGTCGTGAGTTGATCCTCATTGCCCCTTACTGGCCACGACAGATATGGTTTCCATTCCTTTGGCGTCACCTGCAAGAGGAGCCTTGGATTCTGGACCCAGCTCCAGACCTTCTGACACACTAGTCAGGTGCTCCTCATCCTTCCATTCAGACTCTCAAGCTGACAGCTTGGTTTCTCCACTTTCAGTCTTAGCCAGGCTTCCTGAAATCTCCCCTGCGGTTCAACATGTTTTAGTTTCTTCACACAAACCCACTACTAGGAAACTTTATGCTAGTAAATGGAAGAGCCTCTCTTTTTGGGCTAATAAGAATGAGATTGATCCTTTTACGTCACCAATTTCTAAAATTCTTGATTTTTTGGCTGAAACCTTTCATCAGGGAGCAGCAGCAGCTATGGCTCAAGTTCAACTGGTTGCCATTTCTAACTTTCATGTGGGTCTCTCAGGTTCTAGTGTCATGTCTCATAAACTTTGTAAGGGCTTTTTAAGAGGTACTACTCTGTTACGGCCTCCAATAAGAGAACCTCCCCCTCTTGGGATTTAAACTTAGTCTTAGCAGCTGTGCCCCCCCCCCTTGAGACAACCTCTTCTTGTTCTCTAAAGTTTTTGTCATGGAAGACCCTTTTCCTGATTGCCTTTACATCAGCAAGGCGGGTTTCAGAATTACAAGTGCTTTCCATCTGCCCTCCTTACCTAATTTTTCATAAGGGCAGTGTTTCTCTCAGAACAAATCCTTCCTTTTTACCAAAAATATGTTCAGAGTATAACTTGAATCAGTCCATTGAACTTGCTGTTTTCTTTCCAAATTATGGCAACAAGGCAATGTATAAGCTCCATCAGTTGGATGTCCACAGGCAGTTAACATTTTTATTTGCACAAAGCCAAAGACATTAGAAAATTGGACCAACTATTTATATCCTTCTCCCACAAGAAGTAAGGTTCTAAAATTTCAAAAGTGACCTTATCAAAGTGGCTTTCCAATACCATCACATATATCTATGAGTCACATAACATGTCCATTCCAGGAAAGATTAGAGGACACTCAACTAGGTCTTTGGCTACTTCTATCACCTTTCAAGCCAAACTTCCTTTAGACTCTATATGTGCGGCCGCAACATGGGCTACCCCCCATACCTTCAATACTCATTACAAAGTGGACGTGGCCTCCAGGCACAAGGCATCCTTTGGTTCCACAGTCCTGAAGAGTTTTTTCCAGTGAGTTATCCAGGATTTAGGTGCTGGGGACACTGTCCCAACCAGAAAGAAGGAAGGAGAGATAGGACAACATAACATAAAGAAGTTATGTTCTTACCATTAACGTTTCGTGTTTGTTGTCCTTCATCTCGCCTTCCTTCTTCCGTCCCTCCCTCCTTCCCCCATCCTGGATGATTGAGAGGATTTATTTTATTTGGCTGCACTGGCTGAGTTCCTGTTTGCACTTCAGCTATTTACATATTCCTTGTTTTATCCTTGTTATGTTTACTGTTCTGTTACAAAGAAATTATCTTTTATAAACCTTTTGGTAAAATGTATTGTTCCTTTACCTAATTGGTCTAGTCATGGTTAGTTATCACAAATGAGATCTGGGTAGCTACCGCTAGGCATGCTGGGATAGGGGTTAGCCTCGAGCCAGTAAAGACTCTTCGAGCTATAATAAGTGGCCGATTCGGAGCCAAGTTCACCTCTGAACCCAATCAGAAAGAAGGAAGGCGAGATGAAGGACAACAAACATGGAACGTTATTTTAAGAACATAACTTCTTTTTTGCATCAGTACAAAACAGGCAACTGAGTCTTTTGACATATACCTTCTTGATAACCTGGAAGGGGAGATTTCTAAATGATTTTCTATGTTGTCCTCTGATTCTCAAAGTGCTTCAGAAGACAAGAAGTAAAAATCCAAGGGTATTGTTACGGACCCCCTTTTGACTAAGACATTTTTTTTTCATTTCTCAAGGAATTGGCCAGGCTTCATTAACAGACTCTTCCTCTCTTGGTGGATTTACATACTCAGAAGAGGGGGGGGATCACTAATAAATCAAAATCTACAGACCCTGAAGCACATAGTATGAAAGATAAAATTTTAATTCCTTTCAGGCACCAGTTCTCTCAGGACAAGCTAGAATTTTTTAGGAAGACTAGGAAACTTAATATCAGAAAGTCTTTTATATCCAAGTGGAAAAGTTTTTTTCTCTGGTGTCAAAATAACGGATAGGACCCCAGTAGAGCAGGGGCAACGCTGGTCTTTCATTATCTCTGTGAGCTCCTTAGATCTGGCTTATCTTACACTTCTATAAAGGTATATCTTCCGCCTGTTTCTGCTTGTTAACCTCTAGACCTCCTTTATCAAACTATAGGCAGGGCAAACTGTTTTCCACATGAAATGCCTGAGGAAAAAAAGTGACCACTCCTTGGAACCTTAATTATGTATTAGAAAAGCTAAATCTTCCTCTTTTTCAGCTGGTTTCTAGATTGTCTTTGAAGTTTTTGTCCTGGAATACTGCTTTGCTAATAGCCTTAACTTCAGCTAGAAGAATTTCTGAGTTACAGGCCCTTTTGTGCATTCCTCATTTTTTTCATAAGGATAAGTCATCAGTCCTGCTTTCATGCCTAAAGTGGTTTCTGAATTTACTGTTAGGCTATCCAGCTATGTGCTTTATTTCCAAACCCACAAAACGGGAGAAAGAATTTTTCATTCATTAGTAGTTCATAGACTACCCACGAGAATATCTGACTAATTGTTAGTATGTTTTGCTGGAAAGAAAATAAGCTTACCAGTATCTGAATAATTTCCATCTTGATCAGCAGTGTAATTCCAGTTGGCATACCATGAAGGCCAACTAGCATTACCGTATAATGAAACAGGCCATGAGGTGTAGATAGTGCTGTTTTCTTATTAGCTGCCGAAATAGATGCAATTTGCCAAATAACCCTTTTCAAGTCCAGTCCGGACAGAAATTTACCCTTACTCAAGTTTTCTATTAATTTGGCCACTCTTAGCATAATGTAAGAATCACATCGCTATTCAGTTTTCTAAAATCATTGGAAAACTGTTTGGTCATATCAGGTTTGATATCCCCCCCCCCCCCCCCACACACACACACACACACTTTCAGCATCTTTTGTTTTTCTTCCCTTACTGCTCACATTGTAATTCTAGTATTCCAATTTTAGATTTCCTTTTTTTTTATCAAGGATGTTCTCAGTACCATGCTGAATTAAAATAGTTTTGCCAGGCAGTTTTGAGAAAATTATTATTTTTACTTCCTGACTCTGGAATACTGAACAGCGTTTCTCTTAATTTTAATTCAGGTACACTGTAGGGTGTTAACTTATTCAGCAAACATACCTGATACAGAAATGTTCATTTTCTTTCCAGGGCTTTAACAGATTAATGTGATACTTATTTCAGGTTTTTCTCTGCCTTGTCTTAATTTGTAATTTACTACATTTACTGTCTCTGTCACTTCAAAAATACTAGCACACTTATTAGCAAGTTTTTTTTTCTCTTGACAGTAGGCACTAACACAAGTACTTTGTGCCCTGCCTGAAAATCTCTATTATGAGCATTTCTGTTATGCGCTGTCTCTGTGAGCCATCTTTTGCTCTTTCCTTCTTATCTCTGACAATAGATATTAGAGCTTCTAACCTGTACTGCAGATCTGTGGAATATCCTAGCTTACTCATTGTTTTCTTTTTCTCAAGTTTTCCATGGTATGTTCAGTAAGTCTCATAGATATCTGTCATACAAATGCTAAAAAAATATGAATCTGGTTGAGGCCTGGGTACTTTTCTAACAATGAAAAGAAGGTATGGAAACAACTGGTTCCAATTTTTCCATCCTGTTCTATATCATTATGAAGTGTGGATTTCAAAGTTTTGCTGAAGCATTCCACAAATCTGTATCTTTGACAGTGATATTCAGAGGTACTCAACTGCTTCACCTTAGAGAACTGATGTAGTCCATCTGACATAAATGGGATGCCTATGTCCACAAGGATTTCTTGGGGGATTCCAATGCTAGGAAAATAACATCACCAATTTTTTTCAGTATAGGGTTGGCCATTTTAGGGGAACTTCATGGTATAACCAGTGACTGACTGTATGTAGTGGGGATCTTTACTGACTTCACAAAAGAACATATAAGGTCCATAGCTATTCACTAATATGGGGCTTTTATTATAGTTAAGGGGATCAAAGGATTCCTAAACCCTGGGTGAGCTGCAGGCATCTAACACTCTGGGCAATCTGCACACAGAGTTTCAATTTCATTCATAAATACTTGACAGTAAAATCAAACTAAATGTTTAGCTTTTATGTGATCCATGCCTAAGTGTCCACCCAGAAAATGGCTGTGGGACAACTTCATTATGATAGATGCTAAAGGTTTTGGTACCAGTAACTGACCTAGTTCTTGTTCTCTGTATCTATTTAATCTATAAAGCAAGTTCAACAAAAATGAATATGAAGTAAAGCTGTTCTGATTAGTGATCTCCCTATCATTTCTTGCCATGTTTTTTCTAGCCCTATTTTAGGTGCAAATTCTCATTGGTCTAGTTTTAAATTCACTTGGCTTATGTGGAGATCAGCTAGATCAGCATTATTCTTGCCCTTAGCCTCCTGTGACTTGGGAGGGTGTAGTTTTGTCTCTAACAAAGACGGGCACTGCTTTATCTCATTCACCTAAATCCTCCTTTTGATAGGGTTATTCTTGAAAGTAATTAATTTTCTTTGATCTGTGATGCAGGTAGATTTTCTCGTATCAGCTCATTTCTACTTATTCTAGCATTAGACCTCTACTTATGTAGTCAACTGGCTTTCTGTTTAAAGCTCTGTCTTGCTGCCTTCTTTTCTATTTGTTTATTACAGGGCTCATCTGCCTCCTTTATAGATTCCAAATGCGTTTCCCCTCATAAGTATGGATCCCTGTTCATCACTTTCTGTCCTGAATTCTGTTAGTACTTTGATTGACAATATTTTATTTAGAATATCCATAAATGAGAGCATTTCCCTGTGCAGCTTGGTACTAACTTCTTTCATAGTTGCCCAATTTTTGGTCAGACTGTGTTTCAAATGTATCTTCTACTAATATCCAGAACATACTTCCTTTCGATTACATGGCTTTGTCTTTAATAGGGCAGTTCATCTCTGTCAGTACATCTGTTATGCTTCTCCCAACAGATTTCCCACAACTCGTTGAAATGGGAAAAGTCTTGCCCATGTACCACATTGTGTGTTAGCTTAGGCACTAAAGCTACTGGGTGCAGAACTTTGCCTAGAATTGTATTTTTACTTAGGTTATGTGATATTCTTTTATGTCTTCAAGTAAACACGTTACTTCAGTTTTCTGGTTGCCAGTAGTTTCAGGCTAGTATGCATACATAGTCTGTTGTAACTGAAGTAATCATACTTCCTGAGTCTAAGGAACCTTATCATTTCTTTTCACCTACAAAAGTAGTACAGTTGAGTTTGGTAATATGATTATGGCAAAGACAGACTCTGTATTTCTTACAGCTAAGCACTCAGCCTGACCACATTCCATTGGTTCACTTTCAGATGCATTAATGATTTACTATTGTTAGTAGATTTTTATTAGCACAGTGGTATAGGTTCATAGGTAGGTACTAGGCTATTGGCCCTAGGGCCTATACAAGCCTAGCCAAAAAGGTATCCTGGCTTTCGCCACCCAGAAAATTATTTTCCTGTGCCCCTGTCAAGCAGAACCACAGAAGTGATCCCCGGGGTGAATTTCTATTACCCATCCAATCATCCAGATTTTTCTTGATGAGTGCTAATGAGGAGCTCTGTTTGACATAGCTAGGTAGTCTTTTCCAGAGTATGGGAAGTCTCTGGGACTGGAATCTATCCCTCCAGCATGTTCTGTATATTGTGGTGACAAGGTTTACGTCCCTAGAAGTTGTAGCTTGGAGGGATTGGGATTTCTTTAAGTGGAGCATGTCCAACAGCTCTGAGTTTGACATAGCTTTGTATGTTAGGCAGAGATCACCTCTGAGTAGGCGATATGCGATGGAGTAAAGCTGGAGTTTTTTTGAGACAGTCTGCATAAGGCATCTGTTTGAGACCAGTAATCCTCTTTGTGAGGTGTGTTTGCGGCCTTTCCAGTTGTTGTAGATGTCTTGTGAGGTACATACCAAAAGGGGCATTGTACTCTATAATGGGTCTAATGAGTGATGAGTAGAGGGAAACAATGACCTCTTTTTTTTCTGGATGAGAAACCTTTTGTGATGAGGTGTGCCACTTAGAAGGATTTCCTGACCACTGTGGCGATGTAATAATCAAAGGAGAGACTACTGTCCACCTGGGTCCCAAGGTCTCTTATCACACTTTCGGTGTTAAGTAGACTACTGCCTATGTGGTAGTTCATGGTTACAGAGTTTTTACCAAAGGGGATGACAATGCACTTTTTGGCATTGAGCTTGAGACCATGGCTTTGACACCAGGCATCTGTCTCAGTGAAGCCCTTTTGTAGGATGTCCACATCGTTAGGAGTTTTGATTATGGCTCCTAGTTTACAGTCATCTTCAAATTTAGTTAGCCAAAGACCTTCTGTGTTAGCCTGTACTTCAGAGAAGTAGATATCAAACAGGAGAGGACCCAGGACTGAACCCTGTGGTAGTCCACTTGGCACTGGTCTGAAGTCTGATTTGGAGTCTGCTACCTTCATAGTGTGGGTTCTGTCAGTAAGCCAATTGGCAACCCATCTTGTGACATAGGGATTTATACCTGGTTTAGTGAGTTTATCTATAATTCCAGAGTGGGGGGATGGTGTTGAACACCTTGGCGAGATCTAGATAGGCTGTGTGAACCACCTTACCCTCATCTATGGCTTTGGTGACTACTTCAAAGAAGTCTATCAGGTTTAGGAGACATGATCTGCCTTTTACAAACCTGAACTGTGTGGGATCCAGAGTTTGGAGATCTCCAATGTCTTTATTTATGAGTTCCATGATGATACGTTCCATGGCCTTGCAGACCAGGCTCGTCAGGCTAATGGGGCGGTAGATCCCAGGGTCTGTTGTGGCCCCCCTTTGTGGAGTGTGATAACTGTCTCAGTGTGCCATTCAATGGGCACAAAGCCTGAGGTGAGGCTATGATTGAACATGGTACATAGGTGGGGTGCCAGTTCATTCTGTAGTTCGTGTAGAAGGCAGACTGGGATGTTGTCAGGTCCCATGGATGCTGTGTTCTTGGCTTTGGAGAGTGAGGTTTTTACCTGTGCAGCCATGATTACAGGAACTTTGCATTCTTCCGGTATAAAGATGGGTCCTTTAGGGGATGGGGGGGGGGTAAAGTTAGCACTGAACCTATCTGCCAGGATGTTGGCAATATCAGTTGGTTCTGTATATTTAGTGTCATTGTGCTGTAACTCAGAGCAGATCTGAGTGTTGCCATTGAGATTCTTGACATTGCTATAAAATGCTTTGTGGTTGTCTTTAGAATCAGTGGTGATTTTCTTTTCATAACTAGCTTTGGAGGATTTTATGAGGGATCTCAGCTTCTTACTGTGGCTGACCAGGGAGTTCCTCCAATCGTGAGATTTTACTCTTTTTTGCAACAGTTTCTTTCTTCTGTTGTAGAGTTTGTTTATGGCAGAAGACCACCAGATTGACTTCCTTTTTTTGGAGGATAGCATCTTGGTTCTGTTAGGGATAGCATGATCCATGCACTCGTGTAAGTGCTTATAAAGTGCATTTGTGTAGGATTCAGCAGTCGTACCTTTATTGTCCATTTGCATGGGTGTCTTGAAGTTTGCCACTTCTGTCTTAAGAAGCTTGAAGTTGGCTTTGGAGAAATTTTTTATGGTTGTTTTCCTAATGGGGGTGGGAGCGGGATGTGGCTGTTTAGGGTGATTAGCTTGTGGTCGGATCTGACCAATGAGGAGCTGACTTCTGGTGTGGAACACCAGTCACCCATGTTGGTGATGACCAGGTCTAGGATATTGCCACCCCTGGTGGGGGTTCGGATAAGTTGATCCAAGGCGTTGGAATTGATGATTTCCAGAAAACGTTGAGCAAAAGAGTTGGTACATGAGTAGTTTTCCCAGGTAATGGTAGGGTAGTTGAAATCACCCATTATTAGAGTGTTGAGTTGTACCTTAATATTTTCCAGTGTATGAAGAAATGAGGAGTGGGAATCCTGGGGCATGGTGGGGGGTCTGTAGCAAGCTACAATCTGGATTGCGATTTTGCCCAGAGTTAGTTGAACTTGGATAATCTCGGATGCATTATGCTGAGCAACTAGCTTGGAGGTGTGGATATCCTTAATGAATATGGACACACTTCCACCTTTAGTGTTTTTTTGTCAGGGTTTGGTGGCCGAAAGGTGTGGTATGAATTATAGCCTGGTAATGCAGGGGTGCTCTCTGGAGCTTTGAACCAGGTCTGTGTCACTGCACAGATGTCAGTGTTCTCCATTTTAAGGAGTGCCTTGAGTGAGTGCATTTTGAGGTTTAGACTTCTAGCATTGAGTAGCATTACCCTCAGATTTTGCTTGCTTGTACCTGTTACGGTGGTGAATTTGTCATTTGAACCTTGCCTAAAAAGGCACTATAGGGGTGGCAAGAGCCTTTGCCAGTATCCGGAATCCCAAGGGCGACAGGTGCAGGCCATCTCTGGCAAGCAGCATGGTCTGTCGATCATGTCATCCCAGGCAGACAGATACTGGATTTCCTATGTCCTACAATACCTTCTCTGTGTCCCTTCTTAAAACATTTAAAGTAAATTAGTTTGGGTAATAATGTTTTTGTTTACTCACGTGCATGTACTCATTCTTATTTTGTTTATTTACATGGCCAGAGAGACAGTAATGTAAGGGCTTAGTGCTTCCTTGGTGCATGCAGATCTCACTAAAACAGTACCAAATGCTGTACTAAAGATAACAGCTATTCAGAGGTTTGCACATCACTTTTAAACACACATTTTGCAAATTGTTAATTAGTACCCTATTAAATCTATTCATTGTTAAAACCAGCTACATTCTTTTTCTTCACTATTTATATTAGATTCTAACCACAAGCCCAAAATATGTATTTCAAATCAGCTATCTGGCAAACTAATGTTTTGTCAATTAACCCAATGGAGGAGGCAGTGATTTTGTAGGTTGGTGGTCTTCCTGATTAACTGGGTTCTTTTCTAGCCTTGCAGTCAAATATTAGGAAAGGTCACAGGGCTTATTTAGGGTGACTATATTGCTTTTTCTAGTGAAAGGAAGAAGAGCAGACTTTTTTCATGGCCATGAAATATTTCTGAAATATTTGAGAATGTGATCTACAAAATTTTATTAAATCACCTGCAAATATAATGTGTTCCAGAGAAGCATTAGGTAAGGGAGTACTGAAAGG
This sequence comes from Protopterus annectens, assembly GCF_019279795.1. Classification (NCBI taxonomy): domain Eukaryota; kingdom Metazoa; phylum Chordata; order Ceratodontiformes; family Protopteridae; genus Protopterus; species Protopterus annectens. The sequence continues at coordinate 650,910,361 of NC_056743.1, forward strand.
ATCTGTTTTATAACCAGTGTTGTTTCAGATCGGTGCTCTCTCCAAAGAGAAGATAATTAAGAAGTATAATCCAGGCTGCTAGTTTCATACTGATGATGCACCGCTATATTTTTTCTTTATCCTTGGTAAAGAAAATCTTGTCCTTGTGTAAAACAAGTATCTTCAAAAATGCTGACTTGTTAATAATACATTGACTGAAGTTAGAACAAAGGTGTTAGTGTAGTCTGTATTTAACCATCCAGGACTACAGTTTATCTATTATATATTGACCTCCTGCTTGAAGACCAACATTGACATATGAACCAGAAATTAGCAAACACTCCAGGTCATTATCAAGACTGAAGGTTTACCATCTTTAGAAGTTCTCCTTTGTAAAACACATTGGCTCATCAATGAAACTTCCATCTGTCTTAATCATTACAGTCACCTCACATTTCAATTAATGCAGTGCTGTAGACTGATGAATTAATGCAGGAGAACTGCACTAATTAAAGTAAACAGAATTGTGCTCTCTGTTTTCTGTCAGTGGCCTCATTATCAACCCATTTTATACCAGTGCTATTGTAACCTTTAATCCCCTCAATATTTAAGGCTGGATGAAAAACAGTAGGAAAAGTAAAAGTAGGAAGAAGTAGGTGTGTGTTATGCTTGTTTTGCCTATTTACTCAGAATGGTGAATACAACAACTTAGTGTAAGTGTTTATGAATCCCAGGGCCAGTCTTTTTTTCTTATTCTGCACCCACCCACCCTTTAGAATTCTACACCTCAAAAGCTTTAAGGATGTGGATCATAAAAAGAAAAAGGAAAGGAAATTTAGAAAGTATAGTTCATTTAAGCAAGTCATATGATATGAACTCCCATTTTGTAAATACAAAATTACTTTCATTCTGAAACAAGCACTGTCTGAGTTATGAAGACAGCTGCAATGAGAGCTATGTCCCCTGACCCAAGATCAGCTTCTGTTTTAACATATGCTTGCCATATTTAGCTACTGACATGTTTAGCTTCGCTACGTAAGCATTCTTAGTGTTAAAAATATCACTAGTATGAAAGAAATGCATTTATGTTACTTATTTTTAACAATGTGCTACTATTTATTAGGCAGCTGAGTAAATCAAGCACATACAATTGGCTCTAGGATTTTGGAGTTCTTTTTGTAAGAATGTCCTTCTGCATCCTTCAATTTATTATGGGAACTGTGTGCCAGTGACTCAGCTGGACCAGGTTACAGTATTATGCAATGTCTTTAAAATGTATTCATCCAACTTCTGATTACTGAGTTAAAAAAAATGAGACAAGGAACTTAATCTCTGCAAAATTTGATTTTATGCATGTGCAGTGTTCTTAAATAAACTTTGGCATGCATACCAGGGACCTGTAATGTGAAGAATTTTAAATTTAGAGTCTTTTTATGGGCTGTATTTAAACAGCTGTAAATAAAACAGGAGGGATAGCTAGGGTGAAAAATGGAAAAGATTGAAAGGTCTTATATTTTGAGCAGAACATGTGACTTGGACTTTAATTTTTGTAAACACAGAGAATGTATTATTTTTAAAATGAGTTTCATTCAGAAATAAGCTTAGCTTGACTCATCAAGATAGCTGCAATGACAGCTATCACTTATGAACCAAGGTCAGCTTCTGTTCTCGACAGAAGTCACTGTAAACAGCTACTGACATGTTCAGCGTTGCTGATTAAGCATGCATATAGTATAGGGCAATTTGCTAGTATAACAGAAATTCACCTATATTATATATTCGAGTATTTACTGGGAATGATGTTATACAAGTGCATTTCTGGGGGGAGGGGTTGTGTGTAATAACTAAATTTCCAGATTTTTCTTGGCTTGATTTGAGTGGGCTGACTCTGCATTTTTCCCTTCAAAGCTCTAGTCTGCATCAAATGTAATGGGTACAATGAGCCATTATTGGAATAGAAAATATAATTTGGATGATGATAATCTTTAAGGTTAACAGCAAACAATGTAGCTGCATGTATGGCTGGTGCACGGCTATACCACTTCTACAAACCAGCAAAAAAGAAAAAGCCAGCACCCAAAATTCAAGTGTAGCCTTCCAGCAAAAAGATTTTATTCCATGAAGACTGAAAAAATAATTAGACCAGTAAGGTCATACCGGTTTTGGCAAGAGCCTTCTTCAGCAACCACACATCAAAAAAATATGTATAAACTGTTGATTCACAAGCACTTATATGCAATGTAATAGCGTCCTCAAGTGATTAAAAAATATATTACAAAATTATGTAACAAATATAACAAAATACTTCAATATCACAAAATATCTGTATGTACAGGAATTCAACAATGAATATGAAGATGATAATCCATTGCAAAATATTTCAGAATTGGTCATTCAACCCAGGTGAAAATAAAGCTCCCAATTTAACTAGCCACATTTTTCTTTGTTCGTTAATAATTCATGTAATACATGAACCTCATTATTCCTAAACCTGATGAGCTACGATCCCCATGAATGAGCCTTTCTTATTTCTGAAGATAGTTAAAGATCCTTTTGGATGTTTGACTATAATAAGGATCCCAATGACCTTTCTTCGAAGGAATAAGAACACCGATCCTTGATATAATTATTTAATGTATTATCTGACTGTAATAAATGTCAATGTCTTTGAATGATCATAAAACTCCTGATGTTTCTACCATGCGGCGTAGTAACCAGTCTAGGCTCCTGGGATTGATCTGTACCCTTGGCATGATATAAAAACAACTGTGACCTATCTTGTTGGTTGGCAAACCAACTGGCCCTGGTAATGTCACCCGTTTGGTATCCCCTGTTCTTAAATCTGGATATTAATTCCTGTCGATGATAGGCGTACATGGAGGGATCAGAACAAATTCTCCTAATGCGGCGAAATTGTGACTTGGGGATATTCCTGCTGACATGTTGTGGTTGGAAGCTCGTAGCATGAAGTAGGGTGTTGAACTGAGGAAACTTTCTAAATACCTCACTTTCCAAAGTATCTGATTCTGTTCTCCTAATGGACACATCTAGGAAGGTGATTTCCGACCTGTTATAAGTTGACTTAAATTCCACACCCCACTTTCTACAATTCAAATACTCCAAGAAGTCATACAAGAATTCCTCATCTGCTCTCCACACCAACCAACAGTCATCAATATATCTCCTCCAAATATCTAATTCATTTCTATAAATGTTATGATTGATGTCATAAATCAATTGTTCCTCCACGTAAGCCATAAAGAGGTCCGCATATATAGGGGCAAACGAAGCCCCCACAGCAGAACCTTGAATCTGCCAGAAACAGTTATCTTTGAAATAGAAGACATTGTGGGTGAGTACCAATTCAGCCATACAAACCAAAAGAGTGTTAAAACCTGGTTTGTACATATTCGCCCGATCAAGCCAGTATTGCAAAGCAATAAGTCCTGCCCAATGGGGGATACTAGTATACAAGGAGATGACATCCAAAGTACATAAAAGCCAGTTCAGTTCTAAATGCATATCTGATATAATGGCAATAAACTGGGTGGTATCCTGTATTCTTGCCTGTATCAATGATAGCAAAGGTTTGAGATATTGTGTAAGAAATTCCGACAATGGCTCAGTCAGGGAGCCTCTACCAGAAACAATTGGTTGGCCAGGTGGTCTGTTGGGATCCTTATGGATCTTGGGCAAAAAATAAATGTATTGTTTTCTAGGGTGATTAACCTTAAGGTGATAACAGGTATCATGAATAATGATACCCTCCCCTTCTGCTAGATCCAAAAATGTAGCAGTATCTTGTTTGAACATATTGGTTGGGTCAGTAGACATTTCCTTATAAAGAGATTTATTGAATAGTTGTTGCTCTGCCTCTGCTTCATAATCTACCCAATTCTGAACCACCACTGCCCCACCCTTATCTGCCGGCAAAATGGTAATGTCATGATTCTTAATAAGATCTTCAACACATGATCTTTCTTGTTTAAGATTATCCTTGATCATATTATACTTGTTCAAATGCAGATGTAAATTCTTGAGAACCTCATTTTGAAAATAATGCACAATGGGTGACACTGGTGGCTTGAACTGTGAAGGTCTAAAATGAAAAGGTGCAAGATCAGATTGATCCACCTTTTCCCCTTCGAGGCTAGGAAAAAACAATCTTAAATTAAGAATACGGCAACAATTGACAACATCTTGTGCAAAATGATGCTCTGGAACACAAACACCTGGCAGAAAGCCCAAACCTTTATTTAGAGCTTGAAGTTGTTGTTCATTAAATGTGACAGAAGATATTTTATGTACATTATTCACCTCAATATTCAAATTTTGGTCATGTTCTGAAGAATCACCCCAAGATCCATAAATTTTTTTGTGTTTCCTGCCCCCTCGTCTCTGAGATCTGTGCCTAAAGGGATCCTCCTTGTCAAGCTATGCTCTAAATTGTTCCTCTTGGGAACTGGTGAAACTCTGGTGTGGCCATTCTCCCAGTCTGTGTTCGATGATGATTCATCCCCAGATGTGGCGCACTCCCTATCTCTTTTCTTGAGTATAGACTTAGGTCGAGAGACCCTAGATTTCTTGGGAGTTTGGACAGATGTAATGAATTTGACCCTGGGACGCACCTCAAAAGGCTTGCCTCTGTCATAATCACCCACATCGCTAGTGAACTTCTTAATTTTTCTTTCCTTTAACTCAGAATCTAATTCCAACAAATCCTTACCAAGTTTGTCAATACAAGTATTGTAACATGGGAGTGATAAAAACTCCTCAAATCCTTTACTTGAACTTAAGACCTGAGTGGTTTGTTCCTCCACCTTCCTTTCATAATAATTAGTCAATACATTAGCAAAAGTCATAGAGGCCTGTTGTTGTGTCTCAGACCATTGGGCCAAAAGACACTCATCTGGTTCAGCAACCATGGGTTGCAACCTTATTCTTAATCCCCTGGGAGCAATTTTGCTCCATTGGTATGCCAGAAACAGCCTAAGATGCCAAACATTTTTCCTTAGTGTAGTGAGATTTTTAGTCAACTTCATAAAAGCTAATCTACAATCCTGAGTAGGGTCCTGAACCCCAGAGCCATTGTTGACATTGCCTGACTCCAGGTCAAAAATACCCAAATCCCTAGAGTCCGATGAAAGACCCTTAATAAGAGTTGCCAAATCCATCACTGACCAAAAAAGCAATATAACTAATATCAAACCACTGTCCACAATAGTCAAATTGGAGTATCATTTCCAAAACTGTCATGTACTACAGATGCCATAAATATTTATAGCTCAATATATAATTTTAGTTTTCTTCACAAATATAAGGCATCAGAAAATGGCCAGCATGGGTACAATAATAGCCAATAAGTATCACCCCAAAACAGGAAGCCTGGTTGCTCAGTGTTGATGATAATGTGAAACAATTTTTAAAAGAAACCAATCAAATAAAATGATTTATTTATATAATGCTTGCTTAGCACTTCAATCAATCCACTTAAACAACCTATACCTGCTACGTCACCCAAAAGGCCAAAACACAAACCCCAAATATTGACTCTAGCAGTGGAAAAACCAAATAAATGTGTACAATTTGGTCAGTGATGTTATGCCAAACAAGTTCAGAAATAACTGAAACATATAGTTGTAAACTTGGATCTGAGGTCCATCACTCCACTCAAAGATAAACAAATGTCAAACGGATAAGACAAAAAATTGAATAATCCTCCCACTAGATCCAGGACTCATTAATGTAGAGAGTCTGTTCCGATATTGATAAACCCAATATATTCATATGCAGGGCAGCCCAAAATTATGGAACCTGTTCAAATCCCATATAAAGAAGAAACCCCCCCTATCTGTCCAAAATAAATACCAATGTGTTGTTCCCAACAATATATATGTGCATTAAGGACATATTATTAAACAAAACCATGAGATACATGTGCCCTAGATTCAAATAATATAAAAATGAACATCAATTGCAAGAAAGACTGTTTGTTACCAACCTTATATTGATTGAACATTAATAATCAGGACATACATCCAAAATATGAACATATGCATCAAACATTTGAACCATGTATCAACCCTAAATTAAATTAAAATTGAGAACAACTAGTCCCCAAAGATGTCACATAGTATGGACAATATGCCTGATATTTTTTATAACAATATACATGAACAATGGAAGCATGCAATCAGACCAAACCATAATATACATATGCCCTAAATTCTAGTTATATGAGGGTAAACATTCATTATAAAACAGTCTATTACCAACATTGACATGTTCAAGCCTAAATAATCAAAACATATATCAAATATTTGACACATGCAGCCTAGTAAAAATAATTGAAAATCTTGAACACACAATATAGAGCCCACAAGTCCGACTATTCAAACTCATGAGCACTATTGTCCATCCCTCAGGAACAAACACATTAGGTACTGGAAAGTTGAAAACATATCAAATGCAACCTGCAACATGAATTTCAGGATAGAAATAGTCACTCCAAAATCTAAATGGAGCCTCCATTTAAAATGCACAGTCCCAGACCAAATGAAATAAGAAGCATATGAAAGATGCTGTATTATGTCCCAAACCGTTGTTCGGCAAACACAATCCGGCCCTTGAAATGAAACACCACCTAGGACGAATCCCTGACTCAAATTGAAACAAGAATGACAGTTCCATCATCCACTTCGCCACAACCAGAACTTTTATAGTGTCCCAAACAAACCCAAATGTTCCTTTTGATATCCAAATCCAATAGTTCCAAAGATGTAAATTGGAATAGTTCTCCTATGGAAAACATAAATGCAGTACCTGTTGAGCTGCTTGACAAAAGGATGTAAGAGATGTTTAGCTTCAATTGACGAAAAACTGCAACATACGAACTAAAGCTGCAACGAAACAATGAGCTTCCCAATCTACTTGTTACCCTTGTTCCTGTACCAAACAGAAATAAATTCAAGTGAAAACACTGCATAAAGTGCACAGAGCTTCCAGTGAAGGATGGCCACACCAGAAACGCCACCAGCAGGAAACGGAAAGTACCAACAGACCGCCTGGCCGACCAATTGTTTCTGGTAAAGGCTCCCTGACTGAGCCCTTGTCGGAATTTCATACACAATATCTCAAACCTTTGCTATCTTTGATACGAGCGAGGATACAGGATACCACCCAGTTTCTTGCCATTATATCAGATATGCAGTTAGAACCGAACTGGCTCTTATGTACTTTGGATGTCACCTCCTTGTATTACTAGTATCCCCCATTGGGCAGGACTTATTGCTTTGCAATACTGGCTTGATTGGGTGAATATGTACAAACCAGGTCTTAACACTCTTTTGGTTTGTATGGCTGAATTGGTACTCACCCACAATGTCTTCTATTTCAAAGATAAGTGTTTCTGGCAGATTCAAGGTACTGCTATGGGGTTCTTCTTTTGCCCCTATATATGCGGACCTGTTTATGGCTTACGTGGAGGAACAATTGATTTGTGACATCAATCATAACATCTATATGAATGAATTAGATATTTGGAGGAGATATCTTGATGACTGTTGGTTGGTGTGGAGAGCAGAAGAGGAATTCTTGTTTGAATTTTTGGAGTATTTGAATTGTAACAAGTGGGGTATGGAATTTAAGTTAACTTATAACAGGTCAGAAATCACCTTCCTAAATGTGTCCATTAGGAGAATGGAATCAAACACTTTGGAGAGTGAGGTATTTAGAAAATTTCCTCAGTTCAACACTCTGCTTCATGCTACAAGCTTCCACCCACAACATGTCATCAGGAATATCCCCAAATCACAATTTCTCCGCATTAGGATAATTTGTTCCTATTCCTCCACGTATGCCTATCATCGACAGGAATTAATATCCAGATTTAAGAACAGGTGATACCAAGCGGGTGACATTACCAGGGCCAGTCGGTTTGCCAACCAACAAGATAGGTCACAGCTGTTGTTATATCATGCCAAGGGTGCAGATCAATCTCAGGAGCCTAGACTGGTTACTTCTTATGGTAGAAACACCAGGAGTTTTATGAACATCATTCAAAGACATTGGCATTTATTACAGTCAGATGATACATTAAATAATTATATCAAGGATCAGTGTTCTTATTCCTTTCGGAAGGGGCGGTCATTGGGATCTTTATTTAGTCATTACAAAAGGGTATATAACCATCTTCCCAATCCAACTGTTCAAACAACAATAACTGGGCAATTCTTACTGGGTTGCTATCCATGTGGGCATTGCTCATATTGTCAGAGGGTGCTAAAGTCAGACAGTTTCACTTCTCACAACTCTCCACATGTTTATAATTTTTCCTTTTTTGCTAATTGCAGTACCAGTTGAGTTATTTATTTAGCCCAATGTAGCCATTGGGCATTTTATGTGGGACAAACTTCCCGACCCCTTAAAATAAGGGTTGGTGAACATGTAAGTGATATCATAAATAAGAAAGGTTTGAGTTCTTTATATAAACATATACTCAAACATCCAACATGGATCTTTAGCTTCATGGTCATTGACCGTATCAGTTGTAGGAATAATGAGGTTCATGTATTACATGAATTATTAACGAACAAAGAAAAAATGTGGATAATTAAATTGGGAGGTTTATTTTCACCTAGGTCGAATGACCAATTCTGAAATATTTTACAATGGATTATCATCTCCAAATGCATTATTGAATTCCTGTACATACAGATATTTTGTGATATTGAAATATTTTGTTATATTTGTTACATAATTTTGTAATATATTATGTGAGATCTCTAAATCTGTTCTTGTTGTTCTTCGGGGTTCGCCGATCGATCCTCGCTCTCGTCGTCAATTGCAAAGCTCTGAATCTCAGAGAAGCACAATCCTCCCTGCCATTACTCAGCTCAGATAGAAAATTGATAATTGGTTTCTATTTACAGATAAGCTAATTATTTTTTTCCTGAAATAACTTTATATTTCTTAGATAGTTATAGAAGTTGCTGTGTGTGTGTGTGTTATATATATATATGTATATATATCCCCCTTTATTCTTCAGGCACCCTTTTGTGGCCTAACCCTTCTTTCTTTGGGTGTGGTTTGTGAGTGTCTTATTTTATATAGCCCTTTCTAGACTTATATATATACATTTATAGGATTAGTAGTCTTAGCAGTTTTTTTTTTCTACTCATTAGCCTAATGAAGTGTTGATATATTAGCATGTCAGAGAAAGCTAAATCTGGCTTTAAAAGATGTCAGTGTGGGCAGAAAATGTCCATTACTGACAATCATGCTTCCTGCATCTACTGTCTTGGCCCTCTCCATCTTCAAGAGGATTGCTCTATTTGCCATTCCTTTAGCGGAAGGGTGATGACAGATAGACGCAGGAAGCTCATAGACAGAGGGTTACTGAAGCCTGCCTGTCAAGAGGCTTTGGACAATTCAGATCAGGCTTCTAAATCCTCTGAGTTCATCTTCCAGGGTTCGTGGTGGTTCCACAGATCTAACATTTATCTTTCCTGAGCCCCAGATCTTGGGTGCCATCTTGGCTCCTTCAACGGCTTCTTCCAGACCTTTATCTGAGACAGATGTGGATCGTGTCATGCAGAAACTCATGGAAAACACGGCCCTTTCGAAGTTAATTGCAGTTTCCTCCCAGTTGGTGTCGAAACTAGAAGGCCGCCCCATATCTCCAACGGGTCCTCCTTCGAGACCCATCCAGATCTCGAGCCGGGAGGATGACCTGATGATAGTGGAGCCGATCGACACCATTGACTTTGACTCTCTGACGGGAACTGGGGGGGAGCGAGCCGACGGTTCTCCTCGGTTCGGGACACCTGTCGGTGCCGACTCTCCTTCTCCTCGGCCTCGCGCACTGGCTCTCTCCCCTCCCCTGGGTCCGAGCCCGGCCCCTGGGTCTGGGATGCTGGTGTTCTTGTGAAACGGGGGGCCCCCGCCAGGGGTTCAGGGGCCTTGACCTTATGAGGAAAGTATTGTCTGCACAGACAACCACGTCATCAGGGAATCTTCTCCTTCCCCAAAAGGGCCACTTTCTGTTTCTCCATCCAAAGCGGAGCCCCATTGCCTCAGCCACCCTCTAATGAGGTCCAGAGGAAACGGTTGTGCAAGAGGAGGCACATAGATTCCCCACAGGAATCTCTAATATCTGACACCGACTTCGATGAGGCAGAGGGGTCCCCCAAATCACCCTCGGAGGATGTGTCATTTGCAGACATCCTGGAGATCTTGAAACAGAGGGGTGATTGGCAATCCCTAGCCCCCACTGAGGACGAGTCGGTGCTGCTGAAGGCTTTTGGGGCTCAACCTTCTACCTCCTGGGTGACTCCGCCCTTCGATGAATTAATGGATTTGATTGCTCAAAGGGCGCGGGAGGCACCTGACACAGTGGAACCAGTCCCTAGGAAACCAAACAAGTTCATCACTGCCCCCCAAGATAAATCTTATCTCACCAAGGGAGTTCCTGTCGACGCTATGGTGGTGGCGGCAGCCACGAAAAAGGAGATGTCTGAGTCTTCCTCATCTGTTCATCCTCCTAATAAGGATTCTAGGACTATGGACAGATATGGGAAGCGCGTTTTTAGTTCAGCGACTTTTTCCATGCGTTCGCTAAACTATTTGACTCATTTCACACATTTGCAGAGGGATCTCATCAAGGAGCTGACAGATACCCTCTAGGGTAACACAGATGCTGCTGTTTCAGAAAAAGTAACAGCACAACTTAACACCCTCACCTCCATAGTAAACTCATCCATGAGGCTCATCTCGTATGCAGCCGAGGGATCGAGTAGAGCTGCAGCTTCAGCGATTGCTCTTCGAAGACAATCATGGATGCGGCTGTGCTCCTTTGCGGAAGCCTTTAAGTCTTCCTTTGCCAATGCCCCTTTTGATGGTGCCACACTTTTCGGGCCCAAGGTTAAGGAGACTCTCACTCAGTGTGAGCAAGAGGGAAAGACCCTGTCTGCTGTCGGGGTCCCTTTTTCCGCTCCTACTAGACCGTACCCCAAAGGGCAACGAGGCGGAAAAATGTGGTTCCGTAAGAATCAGGGATCTTTCCAGACCACACAGAGTGATACCCCCTCCAGAGGCAGAGGAGGGGGTAGAAATGGAAGACGCCGCCCCGGCGGCAGAGGGGGTCCGCATAACCAAGGCGACAGGGATTCCATCGCTGGGAAGCCTTTCCAGCACTCCTGAAGGGAGGCCCGGCTGTCCTGCTCTGGAGGCAGTCGGGGGTCGCTTGGCTTTATACCCACTGGCCTGGCTAAATATTACTTCGGATTCTTGGGTAAAAAGCATTATAACCAGAGGATACAAAATCCCCTTCACATCAACTCCACCTCTACAAAGAAGGTTTCCAGACGTGCCACCCAGTCTGCAAAATCCAGCAGCTGTAGAAATTTCAAAGCTGCTCGAAAACAGAGTCATCCAACCAGTCCCGGTAGACCAAAGGGGATCCGGAACTTACTCAAGGTTCTTTTTAGTTCCAAAAAAGACAGGGGACTGGAGACTGATCTTAGATCTCAGCCATCTCAACACCTTTGTGAAGAAGGAAAAGTTCCGGATGGTCACGCTTCAATCGATCCTTCCATTCTTACAGAAGGACGATTGGATGTGCTCTATAGATCTCAAAGACATGTACTACCACATCAAAATGGCCAGACCGTCCAGAGATCACCTGCGCTTCCGGCTGGGAGCCAGTCAATTTCAGTTTCGAGCTCTGCCCTTTGGACTCACCTCAGCCCCAGGGTATTCACCAAATGCATGGCAGTAGTTGCATCTCACTTGAGACGACAAGGATTCCAGGTGTTTCCCTATCTGGATGACTGTCTCCTCACCGCCACCACCGAGTGTCGTCTATTGCAAGCCAGAGACTACACAGTCAGCCTTTGTTCCCACTTAGGGATTTCCATAAACTTCGAAAAGTCTTGCTTATCGCCCTCACAGTTCCTTCATCGGAGCAGACCTAAATACATGATCGACACTACTAAAGCTCCCTCCAATAAGGGCATCAACCCTCAAACAGCAGGTTCTTCTTCTTCTGGTCAGCAAGAAAGCCCCGGCCAAACTGGTGTTAAAAGTGTTGGGACTGATGGCAGCCACACTAATTGCAGTTCCTATGGGAAGGTTACACATGAGGATCCTACAATGGCTGCTCTTCGCGCAGTGGTTGTTCCAACACCTACCCCTAGCGCACGAGATCAGGATAACAGACTCTTGCAGACGGGACCTCTCATGGTGGGTGTGCGATCAGAACCTCACTATGGGTCGGCTGTTTGTTCTACCCAGTCCAACAGCCACAATAACCATGGACGCTTCCCTGATAGGGTGGGGGGGCCTTTTCCAGGGAAGAACAGTCCAAGGAGAATGGTCCAGCATGGAGTACACTGTACACATAAATGTTCTGGAGCTGAGGGCAGTGTTCCTGGTGTTGCAACACTTCCAAGCCCTCTTACCTCTAGGAACAGTAGCAGTTCAGACAGACAACATGTCTGTGGTCTGGTACATAAACAAGCAAGGGGGAACCAGGTCTTACCCATTATGCAGAGAGGCCATGAGAATTTGGCAATGGGCAGAGTCCAAGGGTCACTTTCTGATAGCAACGCACATCCCGGGGTCATCCAACGTCATTTGCGGACAGGTTGAGCAGAGCCATCCTGTTACCTCACAAGTGGTCACTCAATCCACAGACTGCAGAAAAGATCTTCCGCAAATGGGGCCAGCCTTGCTGCAATCTGTTTGCTTCCCCATTGAATGCAAAATGCAGAAGCTACTTTGCCCTTCTACCCCCTCCGGGGGATGTCCCCAGGGGCACACTGATACACGATTGGCCCCCGGGTCTCCTATATGCATTTCCACCTACTCCCTTGATTCCCAGATTTCTACAGAAAGCCAGGAACCTGGAAAGGACTATAATACTCATAGCCCCATTCTGGCCTCGTCAAATATGGTTCCCCTTTCTTCGAGCCTATCAAATAGAGGAACCATGGATTCTGGACCCAGTACCAGATCTACTGACCCATTCGTCGCTAGTTCCTCACCCGTCTCTTCTGCCCCTCAAACTAGCAGCTTGGCTGGTCTACTTCCCTGCCTAGCCAGGTCTCATATACTCCCCACGGCAGTTCAACACATTCTGGTTGCCTCTCATAAAGCTTCCACTACTAAACTCTATACGAGTAAGTGGAAACGCTTTGTATACTGGGCGTCTAGCCAACACTTAGACCCCTTGGTAGCTCCTCTACATAAAATTTTAGAATTCTTATCTATCCTCTTTCACGAAGGAGCTTCTACTTCCACGCTAAGAGTACAGTTGGCGGCCATATCAAACTTCCATATTGGTGAGGAAGGTTCTCCCATTATGTCTCTCAGACTTTGTAAGGCCTTTATGAAAGGAACCTTCCATCTTAGGCCGCCTGTCAGAAAACCTTTCTTTCCATGGAGCCTGAATTTGTTGCTGTCGCAACTCATGTTGCCACCTTTTGAACCTGCTTCATCATGTCTCTTAAAGTTCTTATCATGGAAGACGCTGTTCCTCGTCGCCGTGACCTCAGCCCGTAGAGTATCAGAGTTGCAAGCATTATCGGTCAGTCCACCTTACTTGATATTCCATCCAGACAGGGTCTCTTTGCGTACAAATCCATCTTTCCTTCCAAAAGTATGCTCAGTTACGAATATCAACCAGTCTATAGAACTCCCTACCTTTTTCAAGAACCATACTAACATACTGGAGTATATGTTGCACAAGTTGGATGTTCACAGGCAATTAAGATTTTATTTGGATAGGACCAAAGCTTACAGGAAAACGGATCAGCTCTTTGTTGCATTTGCAGACAATAAAAAGGGCATGGCAATTACTAAACGTACACTATCTAAATGGCTTGCTGACTGTATAACCTTTGTATACTCTAAATCAAATCAATCCTTACCCACCAAACCTAAGGCCCATTCTACCAGATCCGTCTCCACTTCCTTAGCTCATGCAGCTCGTTTGCCTTTGGACACTATTTGTGCAGCAGCCACGTGGTCTAAGACACATACTTTCATCACTCATTATAGAGTGGACAAAGTCTCCAAGGACAGGACATCATTCGGTTCCACTGTGCTTAGGAACGTTCTTCCATGAGTCACTCGGGGTGACGGAGCTAGGGACGCTACCCGTATGTAAGAACAAACGGCGAGATTGAACACTCTCACATAAAGAAGTTATGTCCTTACCATAATGTTCCATGTGGAGTGTTCATCTCGCCTTTGTTCTTACATTCCCTCCCTTTCCCTCCCCACGTGTTTGGAAGAACTGGTAGGATTAGAGTCTGATCGACGTGTCTTGACCCCTTCCGGGGTATATGGTCCCATGTATCATGGGATATATGTTTAGACCATTAGTTATTACTATGGTGAGAGAGTGTCTCTGAATGTCTGAAGAGAGTGTATACTTCTAGCACCGGAGGTGTTGGATCTTTTGGTCTGGTTTGTTTGCAAACTAGATCTGAATAATGGCAGGGAGGATTGTGGGATATGGGCTGGTCTCGAGCTTCTCTGAGATTCAGAGCTTTGCAATTCGGCCGACTCGGAGCCGAGGATCGGCTCCGAACCCGTGTGTAAGAACAAAGGCGAGATGAACACTCTACATGGAACGTTATGGTAGGACATAACTTCTTTTTTTACTCACTTGAGAGCGCTATTACATTGCATATAAGTGCTTGTGAATCAACAGTTTATACATATTTTTTTTTTTTCAAAACAGGTTTATTGTTTTAACATATAAGAGAAATATCATAACAATTTTATACAAGTAATTAAAAATAGGTATTATTATAATATTCAACAAAACAACTAAAGTATTTACAAAGACATCCACTACAATCAGATCAATTAATTAAACTAAAATACCGTGCTATTGAAATTAGAATTTTTTTAACAAATTTTGTAAATTATCCCATACAATATAATATGATGTTTTTCTAGTTGTTCTCATTCTAATTGTGCTTATTTCCATATGGCACATTATATTCATAACATTTTTAAATTCATTGAACGAAGGAGGTGTATCTGAAATCCAATTTCTAGTTATTATTTTCCTGGCCACTGCTAGGATAGACCATAACAAGGGAAGCTTAATCTTTTA